>NW_026128889.1:0-6218 GCF_022985175.1 Labeo rohita
CTATTTTCATACAGCTGATTTCACATCTGTGGATCATTTTTAAATATTGTAAGGTAAATATTTTCACCTGATGGTCTTTAATGAACAGAGTCCGTCCTGTAGTAAATCATTGAGCTCCTTCACTCCTGATTGTCCAGGATCATTTCCTGTGAGATCCAGCTCTATCAGGTGTGAAGGGTTTGATCTTAGAGCTGAAGCCAGAGCTTTATAACCTTCTTCAGTGATACTGCAGTCTGAAAGTCTTTAAAAAAGACAAAACACAAACTAAAATAAGACTCCATTCACATTTATTACACTATTAGGATGTTAACAGCCATGTCTTCTTCGCTTAGCAAGCAATAATGACTCGTGACGACTTGAATTAAAACAAAAGAACTGCTTTACTGGAATTGCGAGCAGGATTTATACAAAGATGACTTTTCTTAACTGCGCACACACACTCTATCGTTCACTTCTTCATTATTGTGCGCACTTTCAATTCTAAAGCATTATGGGGAACTATTGTTAAAGGGGAACTCCCTAATAAATGACTATATAAACTGTTTCTGTTCTTATTACTGAAAACAACAAATGAAACTTATATTAAGCATTTATGAATACTAATACTCTAATTTAAGTCACAACATCCTCCCCCCAATGAACAATGATCAACCTAAATCACTAATGCATAAAGCAACTGAACTGGTATTCTTAACACAGTCCCTGTGGATGTGTGGACAGCACAGGATCTGACTTTCCCATCTCAACCTGGAAACGGCTCTTCAATTTTTCCTAATTTCCAGGTTTGTCTTGGCATGTTGGCATCTCCGATGAGAACAATGCTGTACAAGGCTGCAGGAATGTGCAGATTTCTGGTCTAGCAGGTAGTCTTTCCGCCAGCGATTCCACAGGTTGGTCATGAGTCTGTTTCTGTATCTCCACCTTCTTGTCATCTCAACAAGGAAGCGTGCAGGTGTCAGTGGCTGCGGCTCGTCAACCTCATTGTGGACAAAGGTAAGGTCTGGAATTCAGTGTGGCTTCTACTTCCATGATAAGCGTAGACATTTCTTCAAAAGTGAGTGATGCTCTTCCTAGCACCTTTCTCAGGCACGTCTTTACAGACCTCACTAGCCTCTCCCAAAATCCGCCCCACCAGGCCGCTCGCTCTACGATGAATTGCCAGACGATGCTCTTTCCTGAGAAGTATTCCAGCAGTTGTGGGTCTTTAATGGCTCGCCACAGCTTGCTGAGGTCTTGGTTTGCTCTTTTGAAAGTTTTGGCATTGTCTGAATAAATTACCTTGCACAGTCCTCTTCTGGAAATAAATCGCTTAAGTGCTAACAGGAAACTTTCTGTTGACCAACTTGAAACAAGCTCTAAATGCACTGCTCTGGTGACTGCACATGTGAACAGAGCGATATAAGCATTGCATAGCACTCAATCATTCTTCACATAGAGCGGACCTGCAAAGTCTACGCGGGTCACTTCGAATGGAGGGGTCTCTGTTATTCTGTCTCGTGGCAGTGGAGCCGTGTCCTGTTGTGCGGGCTTTGCTTTAAATCTTTTGCACACAGTACATTTCGACAGGATAGTTTTTACAAGTTGTCTGCCTTGCAGAATCCACTGTCTACTTCTGATTCATACAAGTGTGTCTCTGAGACCAGTCGACTCACTTCCTCTCCTGGATCTTGAACTTGCATTGTGGACAAACAGCCCTACTTTCAAGCCGATCCGCCATTTCATGTGTTGCTAGTATCCCGGGTTTCGACACCAGACGTTTCTCATGTCTCCTTCTCTTAGCAAGCAATAATGACTTGTGAAGACTTGAATTAAAACAAAAGAACTGCTTTGCTGAAATTCTGAGCAGGATTTACGCAAGGATGACATTTCTTAAATGCGCGCACACATACTCTATTAAAGAGTAAAGAGATTAACAGATAAGCTGTGAGTTGATTAAGTGATTATCTGTTTCCTCACAAAAATCTGTGACACTGAACTCCACTGTCATCCCTTAAAAAAGCCAAATCGAGGCCTTGTCTCCGGCAGCTCCAGTGACAAGTGCTGCGTTACAGACCAGATGTGTCATCCTGTACTCTATTCTGATGTTCAAAACACTGAATCTAATCACTAATGCGCAGGCAGAAGTTCAGTTAAAGAATGAACAAAGTGGCATCAATTTTGCTTTAAATTAAGTTGACAGAAAAAAACTAAGCTGCCAATCCTCCAGGTAAGGGTGAAGTCAGTACACACTAACATTTGACCCAAATTATTGTTAATTCAATTTAATGGGAAACTACATAAGTTTTGTTGTAAGTAATAGCCACAGACAGATTTTGAGTGATACCACCAGTGTTTGAACACACATAGAAAACAATAGATTTCAATTTTAAAGACATGGCACTTCTTTTCCAGTGTGCTTTGTTTTGCTAAATGTTGGAGGGTACTGGTTGATATATATACAATTAAATTGCAGACTTTTGTGATTTGATAACTGCACTAACCCATATAACAATTTCAAGTTATTTTGATTAATTGTGCAGTCCTGATGACAAGTGTAAAATATTTTCAAATTCATGAAACTGTGGTGGGTCTCTACAGTCTGGGTAATTAATGGGATACACTTTTAAAATACTTACTTCAGCTTTCCCAGTCTACACTGTACATTTTCAAACAGAGTCAAGATGATCTTCATTCCTGGGTTTCCTAGTTTATTCTCACTCAGATCCAGCTCTGTCAGATTTGAAGGGTTTGAATTTAGAGCTGCAGCCAGAACATGACAACCTCCTTCTGTGATACAGGTGTTATTCAGACTGCATAAAGAGAAAACACAGTTCAGTTTTAATCTTTATATTTACCAGTATGTTTTAGCTGACAGTTGACAAATACTGGTGATGATGATGATGAAGACAATCACATTACAAAAGTCACATATGGTTTTTCAGTCAGCAATCTCTTATACAAGACACATAAAAAACACCCAGCAGCAAGAATTTTAAAGCGTCTTTGTAACAATGAAAAAATGTACATCAGTGTGTTGAGTTGACAGTGTTTATCCTGCAGTAGAGCAGCGATCTGATTCACTCCTGTGTCTCCTAGTTCATGTTGACTCAGATTCAGTTCTCTCAGGAGTAACAGGTTTTTACCCACAATTCCAGTCACATACTGACAGGCTTCATCTGCAGCAGGGCCCAAAAACCTGCAGAAGAAAAGATAAAACAGGAATCAATTCAGTTCTCACCTTTTATACAATGGACAACTTATAAAACATCATTTAACCCTCTGGGGTCTGAGGGTGTTTTGGGGCCCTGGAGAAGTTTTGACATGCCCTCACATTTGTGCTTTTTTCAGTATCTTAAAACATGTTAATGGCTAAAGTCTGATTGCACTGTAATCAGCACAAACTGGGCTACAATAATATGTAAGCAACATGAATGTACATGTTAGTGTTTTTGAGAAAACAACATTTATGCGTGGTTAGTGAAAATCTAATTTTTTGTAAGTCACTGAAATAAGACCAAGAAACGCATTCAGAACATTTGTGCACAAGACTTTTGAGAATTGGATGTGGTAGGCTAGAGTTTTTTCTACAAAATGATGTGAAAATCATCTCGTTCAGTCGTTCACAAAAAAACAATATACTTATTTAAACTTTCTAAGACATGTTTTGTGATTGAAAGGGAATATGCGAGTGAGTGACAATGGCCATTGAATATTTAGTGATTCACACCTGAGAGACAAAAGGCCCTCCTCTAATGGCCCATCAATGACACTGTGACTGTCAGTTAAAAACAATGTGAGACTATTCAGAGATTGGGGTTTTAGATTATCTGTATTTTATTTACAACACAGTATAATACATTATGAAGGTCAAAGACACATTATTAAGCACACTGATCTAACCACAGAGTTGTGAACAGATGGTGTGTAATTCCTGAAAACTGTTTTCTGAATTCTGTTCAACAAGTAGCACAAGTAAATCATACCTGATATTTAAGTGCTTGCAAAACTCATCATTAGTAGTCAATGAAGTTGTTTTACCAATCACCAAAATCAGTGTAGTTGAAGATCTGATGTTGGTACAGTGCTCTCAGAGGAAAAGTTTGCAGGATTCATCTGTTGTGCAGGTATCAGATCACAAACAGCTAAAGCAAAACAAACAAACAAACAAAAAAAAACATATGTGAGCATGTTAACATCAGGAGCAATTTAAAGCATCCTTGCTAAATAAAAGCATTAGTCCTATAATTTCTATCCCAAAAAATATTCATATAGGTATCTAGTCACTAACATAAATAAATGAATAAATCAGTGCACATGTTGATAGGCCTGGAGCAATATTGTTACATTAGCAATCACTAATATTGCCCATGTGATTTTTATAGCTATCATATGCACACATGCTTTGTATTTATTATTATACAGTATAAAAACAACATCTGAGCAACTAAATTATTATTAAGCACATTATGTACACGTTTGAGCAGATATTTTCAGACAGAGTATTCAACAGTAAAGACTGGTCTAAGCATTGTTATACATTACTTTTATGTCGTCTAAACATTAGCCCTACTTTAATGTCAATTTGTTTATGAAACATAAAACATTCATGACGCCTTACAGATGCATTGAAAAGTATAATAAATTATAGTTTTGGAAAAAGTCCAACTAGTAAATGCGTTCAAGTTTATGTCTCAACAACACATTATCTAATGCCAATAAGAAATATTACTTACACTGTATAAGATCCTCCCGTCAGCTGCTGTAGTCGCGCTTGTGTTCTGTTTGTGAGATAAACATTATCCTGTTCCTCTCAGCGCGTCCTCATCTGGAGTAATACAAGGCTTTTTCCTCTCAGCACTTTCTTCCAAAAACGAAAGTATCCGACACATTGCCGCTTTGTTTACGAGTTGATGTGGGCGGTCATTTCGTGCGCCTTTCACGTGGATGTTTGTAATAACAATAGCTCGAGCAGCGTGTGGGCGTGAACTAAATAGCGGTAATGAGCTCAGATGGGAAAAACAGGACATGGTATTGGTTTCATACGGATTACTTACACACAGAATATGTGTTTTCGATTAAACTTACTTCATTTAAAAGTAGACATTCCAAGCTTTATATAGACATATCTCTGGTGTATGTGTGTCATGTATTGGCTGAGTTTTAGTTCATTTTAGTGACGCGTTTCAACTGGATATTCACGGAGACTGAGAAGACTGAAATGACACCCTGTATATTTTCTTTATTTACAAAAGCCACAAACATTTGTTGATATGTTGAGCGTACACAAATAAAAGTAAACTTTCTACAGATTCAGGTGATGTATTACTTTTATGTGTCCAATTAAAACTGAGGGAGCAATTCAAGGTCTTTTTGCTGACATCTGGAAAATATGTGCGTGTTCCCGCCTGCGGGTTAGCCGACCCCAGGGTGTTAAAAGCCCAAGTTGTTTTTTTTTTCTTTAAGTTTGATGCAGCAACAGGTTGTTCAACATATTATACAAGTATAAAAGAAAAAGTTCATCCATATATCATTTATTTTACATTATTCCATCATCTCTCACCTCAGTGTCTTGAGTTGACAGTTTGGATCCTGTAGTAAATCATTGAGCTCCTTCACTCCTGATTGTCCAGGATCATTTCCTGTGAGATCCAGCTCTATCAGGTGTGAAGGGTTTGATCTCAGAGCTGAAGCCAGAGCTTTATAACCTTCTTCAGTGATACAGCAGTCTGAAAGTCTACAAAAAGGGTTTTATTATATTATATAGTATAATACACAAGTTATATAATTAATAGTACTACAAAAAGGTTTAATATCTTTGTTCTTATGATCAGAGATGACAAATATTTCACCATCTGACAGGAGCATGTCTTTCCTTTTTTCGATTATTACAGTAATATTTTCATTTTAACCAAAAGAGAATGTTATTATTAAAACCAATCGATAGTTCATTATTCACCTGAGTTTCTCCAGTGTGCATTTTGTATTTTCTAATCCAGTCTGGAGTTTCTTCACTCCTGAATCTTGCAGATTATTGTTGCTCATGTCAAGTTCTTTCAGACTGGAGTTTGATCTCAGGACTGTAGCGAGACATGAACAGTTTTCCTCTGTTAAACCACAATCACGCAACCTAAAATGATAAACATGAGAGGGAGAATTTACAAATACAAAGTACTTGATTCAAACATTAAAGAATGTCTAAAGATTAATGTGTTTAGCCAGTGTATGATTCACATAATTTC
>NW_026128890.1:0-6216 GCF_022985175.1 Labeo rohita
TCTTTATAACAGTGTGTCACGTGGATCTCAGTCGCTTCAGCAGGAGTTTTTCTGTGTGTTTAAGATGAGAATAATTAACAGACAGAAAAATAAATGCAAACTAAATCTGTGTGTGCGTCTCAATCAGCTCCCTAGTTCAGTAGTCAGTGCATTAGTAAGGGAGTCAGTCAGAGTGAGAGTTCATGGACTGAAATCACAAAAAACACTCAAAACTAGCCCAAATTAATATAAGAGTGCAAATTATACATAATCTTTAAAAAAAATTGATGGAAACAGACCAAATTCCCATTTTTGTTGTGATTTTTTTTTTTTTTCTTTTTTGCAAACTTTGGAAAGATTTGCTTCATGTTTGGATGGAAACCCAGCTACTGTTTTGAGTTTTTAAAAAGCTCTATTTGTTTATCATTATTTGCCAGTGAACAAACAGTGTGTTTATGATGAACAGAGACTGAAATGAGATGCATGTTTTCTGTTACTCCTGTTTACTCACAAAACTGTTCATTATTGTTGTTAGAAACATTACAGTGTTACATTCATTAACTAATAACTCATTTCCCAGTCCCAGTCCTCCTCCGCTCCTCATATTTCAAGGAGAACAATGAACACTTTGTAGGGATCATATCAATGAGAACACAGTTCATGCACGAAGCTCACTTCTAACTCTTCTGTTCATCTGAATCAGGTGTGTTAACTAAGAGAGACATGGAAAATATGCAGAGCGAGAAATGAGATTTGGATTAAACACTATAAAGGATCAAAATCACAAACCTTTCTTCAGCAGAAACACAGAGGCAGAAGTGTGACGCAGCCTTATGACATCATCTCGCCCCGCCAAAATAAAAGTCCTGTTCACACACTAAACACAATAAAAACTTACAGAAAACACACTCAACCGGTCAGAATGTAAGCAAGTGTGAAGTGATTGCAATTATAATACCAACTACTGAGCATTTGTGATACTCTTCTTCTTCTTCTTTCTCTTCTTTTAATTTTTGGCAGATTGCAATCATGACATATCAGGTGCATACCGCCACCTACTGTATCGGAGTATGTAGCATGAATTATAATTTCCCTTTATATAATAGAGAGAAGAAAAACAAACAAAAACAAACAAATAATAATGATGATAATAAATCAATACATTTCCAGTAAATAGAAAAGTTCCAATATCCTAAATCCTATAGTATACCCCTGTATCCTTCAGATATTCCACAACAGCATCCTGTGCATCTTTAACCCCCTCTCCTGTTGTTCCCAAAATACCCTCAAGGTTCCATTTTCTTCCTGTCTGATTAATCTTTTGCTTTAATCTAATCCTCTCTTCTCTATACTTCCCACAATGCAGCAGTATATGTTCTACATCTTCTGTAATCTTACATTCCATACATTCCTTTGATTTACTTTTACCTAACAAAAATAATGTTTTATTTAACCCAGTGTGGTCAAATCTTAGCCTGGTTAAAACTGACTCCTCCCTTCTATTCCTTCCATTCACACCCTGTGCATTGATAGATTTCTGTATACTATAATATTTCCTCCCACTCTTATCTGTGTCCCATCTCTCTTGCCATTTCTTTACCATTTCTTTTTTAATTATTGTCTTAGCTTCTCCTTTACCAAAAGGAATATTTATAGTATCACTCATCCTGGTTGATTTCTTTGCTATTTTGTCTGCTTTGTCGTTTCCTCTTACATTTACGTGAGCAGGTACCCAACAGAATCTCACATCTATCTGTAGATTCTGCAATCTAAAAAGGTTTTGATGGATTTCTAGCATTAAATCTTCTCTACTAGACTTCATATTTTGAATACTGTAAATAGCTGCTATAGAGTCAACACAAAATACCACTCTATCTGGTTTTACTTCCTCCACCCACTGTAACCCTACAATAATTGCCATCATCTCTGCCGTATAAACTGACAACTGATCAGGTATTTTTTTCCCAATACTTACATTCAGTGTTGGTATATATATTCCTATGCCTACCCTATTTTCTTCATCTTTAGATCCATCTGTATTGATATCTAGATAACTGTAGAATTTATTTTTAATGTATTGACTTGCCATATATCCTTTTTTACTCTCTTCCCATTTATTCTTTAATTCCATTATATTTAGATCTACATTAATTTTTGGAAACAACCAAATAGGGATATTACCAATAGGAGTAGGAGTGTTAAAACAGATACTGTCTAATCTGTATTCCTCTGATTTAGCCTTTATTACCCATCCAAAACCATTATTTTGGAAAGAATTATACTTCCAACATTCTTTAATAACACTATTGTCAGCATTCTTCTCCCTGTAATTTGTCTCCATGCCTCTAGAGGTCTCCTGTCTTCTCATCTGCTGTTGTTCTTCCTTGTGTGACCTTGTTATCATTATTCAGGGCACCTGGGACTCATTTCCCCCAGTGTATTTAAGCAGTGCATTTTTCTCTGGTTCTTCACTCGGTTTTTGAGTCTCTACACTGTGTTGTTCTTTCTGCCTCGCTAACGCCTTCCGAGCTACCTTAAGTAAGGAATTCAAGGTTATTTTCCTTAGCTATTGTTGTACCTTTGTTTTGTTTTTTCCCATTGTGGAGTTTTTTTTTGTTTCTCTTGTTGTTTTTTTTTTCCTTTGTGATTGTTAATTCCTCATCCTGAGAAGATCCTTTGTTGGATTTTTGCTTGCAAAGATTTTTTTTCAATAAAGATACATTTCCTGGAACTCTGCTCAAGTGTTTCGTTTGGGTCCAACTTCAACACTCCCAGCGGCTCAGGGGTAGAACTCCCAACTATCACACCAGAAACCTGAGTTCTAGCCCGGATCCTGACAGAAAAACCGAGTCACCATGGACCCAGAAACACTCACCTCCAAGGATCTATTGACTGTGATCTCCCGACATGAGTCATCCTTCCAGCGCCATGAAGCCGTTCTTAGCCGTCAGGAGGAGCTGATGGCCAAACACTCCCAACTACTGGCTGATGTGATGAGCTCCATCCGCCAGCTCTTTGATCGGCTTCCGGGCACATCATCTCCCTCTCCTTCACCTTCACTTCCGAGCAGTAACAGGCTTACTCCAGATGCAGAGCCTCGTCTACCACCTCCCAAGCCCTTCACGGGGGATCCTAGGTCCTGCCAGGGTTTTCTCACCCAATGCCCCTGCAGTGTTCCAAGCACTAATAAATGATGTTCTCCGGGACATGCTCAATAAATTCGTCTTTGTTTATTTAGACGATATTCTCATTTTCTCGAGGTCATTGGAGGAGCACGAGGGGCACGTCAGCAGGGTCCTCCAGAAACTTCTCGACAACCAACTCTATGTAAAGCCAGAGAAGTGTGAGTTTCATGTTACCCAGGTTCAGTTTCTTGGATTCATTGTCACTCCTGACCATGTGGAGATGGACCCAAAGAAGGTTGAAGCCGTCCTCAACTGGCCTATTCCCACCACGGTTAAGGAGGTTCAACGCTTCATTGGCTTTGCTAACTTTTATAGGAGGTTCATAAAAAACTTCAGCTCTGTGGTGGCCCCCTTGACTGCACTAACTAAGGGAGGAAAAACAAGGATTCAATGGGGTCCGGAAGCAGCAGAAGCCTTTCAGGATCTCAAACGCCGCTTCACGTCAGCCCCCATTCTCACAATCCCTGACCCTGAAAGACCTTTCGTGGTGGAGGTGGACGCCTCGGAGGTGGGCATAGGAGCCATCCTTTCACAAAGAGATGGTGATGGAAAGTTACACCCTTGTGCTTTTATGTCTCATCGCCTGTCAGAGGCCGAGCGCAACTACCACGTGGGAGATCGTGAGCTGCTCGCAGTTAAACTGGCCTTGGAGGAATGGCGCCATTGGCTTGAGGGGGCTGAGCATCCTTTCCAGGTTCTCACAGACCATAAAAATCTAGAGTATCTCCAGCAGGCTAAGAGGTTGAACCCTAGGCAGGCTCGATGGTCCTTGTTTTTTTAATCGATTTCAGTTTCTCCTGTCTTACAGACCTGGTACCAAGAATGTCAAGCCTGACGCCCTGTCCCGAGCCTATTCTCCCGAGACACAGGAGAAACCGTTAGCCTCTATTATTCCAACATCTAGGATCATCGCACCTCTGCAGTGGGAACTGGAAAGGGTAGTGCGAGAGGCTCAAGTTCATGAACCTGACCCAGGAGGTGGTCCCATGGGACGCCTGTATGTTCCTCAATCTGCCCGGGCTCGGGTCTTGCAGTGGGGTCACGAGTCTACCTTAACATGCCATCCGGGTACTGCTCGTACTCTTGAGTTCCTCCAGCGGCGGTTTTGGTGGCCGTCCATCAAGGAGGATGTTAAGGTTTATGTGGAGGCCTGTCCCGTGTGCAGCCAGGGAAAGTCCACTCGTCAGCGACCCCAGGGACTTCTCCATCCTCTACCTGTTCCCCATAGGCCATGGTCGCACCTTTCACTTGACTTTATCACGGGACTCCCGCCTTCCCGGGGCAACACTGTCATTTTTGTGATTGTGGACCGGTTCTCAAAGGCCGCCCGGTTCATTCCCCTGCCCAAGCTGCCTACGGCCAAAGAAACTGCGGAGCTCCTCATGAACCATGTTTTCAGAGTGTTTGGAATGCCGCTGGATGTTGTATCCGACCGGGGACCCCAGTTCTCGTCCCGGTTCTGGGGAGCCTTCTGTAAGCTTATTGGAGCCTCTGCCAGCCTGTCCTCTGGGTTCCATCCTGAGTCTAATGGCCAAACGGAACGGATTAACCAGGATCTGGAGACCACCTTGCGATGTATGGTGGCCAATAACCCCACCTCCTGGGCTACCTTCATTATGTGGGCTGAATATGCCCACAACACCCTACGGTCCTCTGCCACTGGACTATCCCCCTTCGAATGTCAGTTCGGATATAACCCCCCGTTGTTCCCTGAGGAAGAGGCACAGGTTGGCGTCCCCTCCGCTCGGCACTTTGTCCGACGCTGTCGGCTGACCTGGAGGAAGGCTAGGTGTGCTCTGCTTCGGACCTCCCAGAGATACCAACGTCAGGCTAATCGTCACCGTCAGATGGCTCCAAATTTCCGAGCCGGTCAAAGAGTCTGGTTAGCCACTAAGAACCTGCCCCTCCGTGTCGAATCCAGGAAGCTGTCCCAGAGATACATTGGGCCATTTCGCATTGCAAGGAAAGTTAACCCTGTTTCTTATCGTTTGTTTCTCCCTCGTTCACTCAGAATTAATCCCACATTTCATGTCTCGTTGCTAAAACCTGTCTTGTCTTCTCCCTTTGCCCCTTCACGCAGACCCCCTCCACCTCCCAGGGTCATCGATGGTCAGCCAGCCTACACGGTCCGCCGGATACTGGATTCCAGGAGGGTCCAGAACTCCGTGCAGTATTTGGTGGACTGGGAGGGCTATGGTCCAGAGGAGCGCTCCTGGGTTCCGGCCAAGGACATCCTGGACCCTAGTTTGATTCGGGAGTTTCGCACCCAGAGGCCAGGGTGTTCTGGAAGGAACGTCAGGAGTCGTTCCTAGGGGAGGGGGTCCTGTCAGCATTCTTCTCCCTGTAATTTGTCTCCATGCCTCTAGAGGTCTCCTGTCTTCTCATCTGCTGTTGTTCTTCCTTGTGTGACCTTGTTATCATTATTCAGGGCACCTGGGACTCATTTCCCCCAGTGTATTTAAGCAGTGCATTTTTCTCTGGTTCTTCACTCGGTTTTTGAGTCTCTACACTGTGTTGTTCTTTCTGCCTCGCTAACGCCTTCCGAGCTACCTTAAGGAATTCAAGGTTATTTTCCTTAGCTATTGTTGTACCTTTGTTTTGTTTTTTCCCATTGTGGAGTTTTTTTTTTTTTTTGTTTCTCTTGTTATTTTTTTTTTTCCTTTGTGATTGTTAATTCCTCATCCTGAGAAGATCCTTTGTTGGATTTTTGCTTGCAAAGATTTTTTTTCAATAAAGATACATTTCCTGGAACTCTGCTCAAGTGTTTCGTTTGGGTCCAACTTCAACACTCCCAGCGGCTCAGGGGTAGAACTCCCAACTATCACACCAGAGACCTGAGTTCTAGCCCGGATCCTGACAACTATTGGTTGGGTTTTTATTACCACATCCACGTAAACGACACCAGTATGTAAGCATAAGTTTATCTCTTCTTAAATCTGAGGGCACTTCTCCTAACTCTACCTGAATTGCCTTAGTTGGTGTTGATCTCATCGTACCAGAACAAATCCTCAAAGCTTTATAAATAACTCTATCTATTTTCAATAAGTGTGTT
>NW_026128891.1:0-97042 GCF_022985175.1 Labeo rohita
AGCACATATAAAATTTGGTGTCAATATGTCAAAGCTTTGTAGAGATACAGACTTGGATGCAATTTGGCATCTTTCCAGTAAATTCGTTGATGCGCTAAACGAAAACGGTTTCGTGTATCGACACAAAATCCATAACTTTTTGTCAGCATGGTCTGAAGATGATCTGAGTCAAATTTGGTGAAGATCGGACTAACGGTCTAGGAGGAGTTCGAAAAAATAGGTTTTGTACATTAATCAAAATGGCGGACAGGAAGTTTGGCCAATATTGGCATTATGGGTATCAACGTTCTCGGCTTGACCCAAGGAATCTTTTGCCATCAGGTTCATGACAATAGGCTAATGTACACAAAAGTTATTAGCATTTTTCGAAATTTCGTTATAACTTTTGACCACAAGGTGGCGCTGGCCCCAAAATTTTTATGTACATTCAGGGCACGGTGTCGAACATTTTTGTAATTAATGTCGAAACGATACGCTAATCCGTTCTTAAGATACAGCATTTTAAAGCTAAATTCAAAATGCCCGACACCCAAAATGGCTGACATGGGAAAAACACTTTGGATATGGTTCGACTCGGTATGACACACCGAATCTAAAGAGACCAGTTTTGTGATTTTTGGACAAATCATTCAGACGTTATAAAGAAAAATAGCCATTTTTCGTATCTCCTGACCACTAGGGGGCACTGCACCGAAACACTGCAGGTAGGCTCAGGTCATGCTTGTTATAACACACACCAAGTTTGGTGTCAATATGACAAACTATTACGGAGATATAGCCTCACATTGATTTTTGCTAGCTTTTCGTAGAAAATCTTTCGCGTGTTATTCGTGAACGGCTGGACGAATCGACTTGAATTCCATAACTTTTTGCCAGCATGGTCTGAAGATGATCTGGATCAATTTTTGTGACAATCGGTGCAACGGCCTAGGACGAGTTCGAAAAAGTAGGTTTTACGAACAATTGAGAATAGCGAAAAAACTAAACCTTACGATTTTTGAATTTTGGTGTCCATTCAACTCGGCATAAGCCAAGGAATCAGAGGAAAAAAGATTTTTTGTTTTGTGCCTTACGGTTCAAACGTTATTAGCATAAATCTTTTGAAAGTTTGGACAAGTGGTGGCGCTAGAGAGTTTGAGTTAGAGACTCCAAACTTGCTATGGTTAATGTTGGGACTGTCCTCTATCAGTGTGCAAAATTATACAACTTTCCCGCAAGCGGTTCTATGGGCTGCCATAGACTTGCGGCGGAAGAGGAAGAAGAAGAAGCGGAATAATAATAACGCCAACGGATACAATAGGTGCCACCGCACCTCTGGTGCTTGGCCCCTAATAACGCCAACGGATACAATAGGTGCCACCGCACCTCTGGTGCTTGGCCCCTAATTAGTCTCCTCTGCATCAGTATCACCTGAATGCAAACAGAGCATCTTCAAATCAAAGTGTAAATAAATATAGAAGAAATATCCGTGTGGCACAGATGACACAAAACAGCATACGCCATTTGTGTTCAGGTAAAACATTCTAAAATGGCACTATAGGGTGAGACGTTGAATAAAGTCGTTATTTTTTATGTCTTTGTGTGAATAATGACAATTTTCATTTTGGAGTGGAGTAACCTTTTAATACTGTAAAGCTGCTTTGAGACGCTCTACATTGCAAAAAACATTATATATAATGGTAACTTGACTATTTGACACTTGTCTCTGACATTTCACCTGATAAATGGATGTGAACTTATCCTGTTTTTTATGTTTTTGTTGTTTTATTTTTCAGTTTTACAGGAGCACTTTTGTGATGCTGCAAGTGAGAATGTATATCTTGCTTGGCTGAAAACTGCAGAGAAACACATCTTGTCATGCTGAAAACAAAAAAATGAGACTATACTCTCTTCAAAGAGGTCCAAACACCATTAGCAAAGACTGTTGTTGCCATTATAAACCTTATGACATTAAGAGTACATAATATGCACCACATTAGAATGTGTATTTTGTGCCTTTGCATTGATTTGCCTTGACATTATGATGTTTTAATTGTTGTAAGAACATGTTTTTACATGTATTGAAAACACTGAATGTGAAAAAAATTTGTTGCAGGGAAAATTATACGTTTCATTTTGTAAATAAATGTAAATGTGAATTGTTTTGTGTGTTTTTTCCACCTGAACATTGTTGCTGTTGACCAGTTAATCCAGCGTTGGTATTTTCATCATCCATTCTGGTGTTAATATTTTACACGTTAAGAGTTTGTTAGTAACACTGTCAGGGTGTTAATAATGTTAACTCTTTCAAAAGTGTTAGTTTAACACTTTACCGCTGGTAAAGTTTACAGGAGTTCACCGGTTTAAGAAATTTCTGATCGTACAAACCTGCTTCTTTTCATTTTCAAGGTATTGTTTTAGCTATAAATGTACCGATTCAAATTAGTAATCAGTGATAATGATTATTTTACACTCTGCGCGCCTCCCCTAACATGCTCTCGTGTATTAACAGGCAGAATGGAGTAGGGGGACGGAGCGGGCGCGGGCGCATCAAGCGCAATCATTAAACGTTTCAATGGAAGCAGGCGCCACGGTCCTGACCGCATCATCACTGTCTTTACTGTTTGATTTTAGGGAATATTTGCATTTATTCACACGCAACTAAAGTAGCTATTCATGTGGTGGACTGTCAGGACACTACTGAATGTTGAGCATTTATAAGTAGGTATTGGCAAAGCCGACTGATAAAGTCTGTCGTATCAAGCTCCTATTTGAGTCCTACATTAGTGACTTGCTATTTGATTTTTGACTTTTTGCTATTTTATTGTTCTCTGTTTAGACCTGTGCCTGCCGCTCATCATTTTCTGGCCCCGGAGTGTCTGTCTGGTTTTGACTTGTGTCTACGACGGTCTCGTCTGCGCTCCCCTGTCCACTGTATTCTCCAGTCCGGAGTCCGCCTCATCGGCCGGTGACCTGCTGCTGCTTTTCTTTTTGTTTGTCAGCAAACGTTCTCAAATGCCTTTTTTTCCATGTATGCAATGTTTTAATAAAGTTGGATTATATGAACCTGTATGGCATTTTTTCCTCTTTAAAGTTTCATAGCAGGTTTAATGTTAAAAAACAATTAATGATTAAACAGCATTTAAAAAAAAAATGCAAATAAAATAAATAAAAGCATAAGACGCAGATTTATAATCTGGCATAAAAATAAATGCTGTCGGAACGTCGTCTAGCAGTTGCTGAATGTCGCACAACAACGTTGCTACAGCCTTTTCACGTCTTACATTTCTACGTTGCTACAATGTTGCAAGGACGTAGACTGCAACGTTGCCAAAGTAAAAATAGAACGTGGCAGTGACGTTGCCACAACGTAACTGTGTTTGTTGGGTTCAACGTCCGACAAAGACGTTGAAATGACGTCGTTTGGACGTACTTTTGCTCAGTGGGTAACATTGCGACTACAGTAAAAACACTTTTATTGTTCTAAAAACACAGATTTGTCAGCATTATCGGACTTGCGGCTGTTAGAATAAACACAAAACACACGTGATCGTTGTCATGTGGTGAATGTGGCCAATCGTGAAACAGTCATGTGGACATCAGAGCTCCTGCAGCCGCTATGAAGAAACTGCGCCGGCTGAGCCTAATAGGTGTGTTCGACTTAACGCAGCGCTGCGCAGCTCCATCAAATTCTGACTTGAAGCAGTGCATGACGGTTAGAAATTTTGTCCGACTTGAGGCAGCGCCGACGCCTCGTGACTGTCACGTGTGGCATCAAAGTACCGCGATAGCGATTCGAGAGCAGCGACTGACTCAGCCAGCGCAGTTTCTTCAGAGCGGCTGCAGGAGCTCTGATGACCACATGGCTGTTTCACGATTGGCCAGATTCACCGCATGACAACAATCACGTGTGTTTTGGGTTTATTCTAACATCCTCAAGTCCGATAATGCAGACAAATTTGTGTTTTTAAAACAATAAAAGTGTTTTTACTGTAGTCGCAATGTTATATTGAGTCAGATTTATCACAAAACACTGATAAAAGCATAAATAACCCCACATTATTAGTATTTAAACAGTATGTTTATGTTGATCATTATTCTTGTTCAGATGGCGCTGTATTAAGCAGTATATGAAACATGTTTCTGTTGCTCGTGAAAACGCTTTTGAAAAGTCTGTGTATTTGATAAATATTGCATTTAATTCACTTCATCTGTGATAGTGCATGCAAACACCGCGAGAGCTTCACTAACGAGAGCAGAAAGTGTCCGACTTGACGCCTCCGTTTTCAACTCCGCCCCCGACTGCTCTCGGCTACTCTCGCTGATCACCGTCTGTAGCCGTAGATGGAGTCGAACACACCTCTAGTGTCTTAAGGGCGGCTGCAGGAGCTTTGAAGACCACATGGCTGTTTCACGATTGGCCAGATTCACCGCATGACAGCGTTCACGTGTGTTTTGGGTTTATTCTAACATCCTGAAGTCCGATAATGCTGACAAATCTGTGTTTTTAGAACAATAAAAGTGTTTTTACTGTAGTCGCAATGTTATATTGAGTCAGATCTATCATAAAACACTGATAAAAGCATAAATAACCCCACTTTATTATTATTTAAATAGTATATGTTGATCATTATTCTTGTTCAGATGGCGCTGTATTAAGTAGTATATGAAACGTGTTTCTGTTGCTCATGAAAACGCTTTTGAAAAGTCTGTGTATTTGATAAATATTGCATTTAATTCACTATATCTGTGATGAATAATAATTATAATAATTAGATACTACAAATAATTTGGTAGTAAAACAAAGTGTTGCATGTTTTATACAAAGAGAAGTATATTTATTTTGCACATCATTTGCAACTGCTTTTTTATCACTTAATTAGAAGCACCACAAATTAAATTGCCATCTGTTATAGGGACTACTGAACAGACATTTAGAAGTTAATTAAAAATAAAAATAAATATATGTAAACATTTGAATTTTTACCACACACTTTTACCAAGTGTGTCCCATCAGATAATGAAAAGTTCTACACACACTTGTTGTTTTCATGTTCACTTCAACACTTGGGCCAAATACAGAAAATACATCATATAAGTAGTCAAGGGGTCAAGTGCAAAAACTGCAAGTGTGGGTATTTTGACAGGGCAAAAGTTTAAGAAACAACATGTTATATATGATATATGCTGTGCAAATTATAACAGCAGGAATGTTTGATAAAAGGGTAAAACTAACTCAGACCTACCACTCCAAATGTCTCCCTCCGCAGCTTTCTGTCTTCTCTGTTTCTAAATTAACACCCTCTCCACAAACAAGACTGGGCTGACTGCTTTCTTTAGGTCTTCTTAGCTAAAAAAAAAAAAAAAAAAAGGGAAAGAAAACACAATTATATAGAGAATGTTAATAATGATCTGTGTACAAAATTTTAAAGTTCTAAACTGATATGAATGAACTGCAAGAGGTTAAAAAATAACTTTTGTTTTTTGTTTTTTACATTAAAAGGTATTACCAGCATGGAATAGTATGTGTAGTGATTAATGTGGTATCTGTTGTAAAAGAACATCAAAACTAGCATTACAGTGGTAAAACCATAGTAAGTTTGGTGATCACTGTGCTATTACTATACATATCACAGTGAAACTAAAGATACTGCAGTTAAAGCATAATAAGTGTTGTTGTTATTGTGCTTTTTTACCAAAACTGCCACAGCAAAACTACAGCTACTGTGGCAAAAACATGGTAAGTGTCTTGTTTTCTCTGTTTTAACTTCAAATATCACAGTACAACTACAGTTACCATGGTAAAAACATGGCTAGTGTCCTGTTTAATGTGTTTTAACTTCAAATTTGTGAGGCCACCTGATAAAACAGAAAATTTGAAAGAAATGCTTTAATAATAATAATAATAATAATAATAATAATAATAATAATAATAATAGATTATTTCTTAGATTTTTTGAGGTAAACACCAATAAATATAATGGATGAACCTGCAACAACTTGCCATTATCTTTTCCCCACTGTTAAGCAGTAATCTAAGAATTTATACACATTGTGATATTTCACTATTACTATTGCGCCTACATGGGATAAGCATGGATGGATGGATAAACCATAACTGTTTTGTGCAGTAAAGTAAAATATAGTGTAATAAAGTAAAATAAAGTATAATATGTCTTATTATATACACTGTGTTCAGACATATCATCGCCCTCTAGTGACTGGAATTGAGAATGTGTTTGTGTTTCTCTGACTGCTGTGTATATTCTGAGCACATTCACTACAAGCTTAAGTGCAGCTGATGAATGTTAATCTTGTATGTTTTTGTATATTTCCATAAGTCTGTATCATGCTGAGTGTCTGTACAGGAGTATTAAAAAGTTTTTATTGCATAAATAAATAATGCCGAATTTATTAAGATGAATTTTTAAGGATCACAAACAAAAACCCATTTTATTGCAATAATGATTGGTTATTTGGGTGTGAAAACGTTTGATCTTTTGACCAAGCCGAAATTAACCTATAGGTTAATTTGGGGACGCTTTAAAATAGTATGACGTAGAAAGTCCGCAGAAACCACGTGACTTGGTCGGGTTGACTCGAGCCCATCATTATCAGTACCCCTGATTACTCATTGAGTTTGGACGCGGTCAAAACAGCATCGATATGTGGAACTATGCTTGCCTTCTTTGGGCTTTATTGTTTGCGTCCGGTGAGTCTGATTTCTGCTCATAAATTGTACACGTTCAGTTTCGATATAAACAGGAAACCGATAGTGCGCGTTTGTTATTAGCTTTTTTATTTGTCATCTCCTGTGTTTCTTAACAAATAGAAATGGTGATCACACTGTGAATGATTAAAGATTACAGCACCATTAAATGTATTTTGTGGGTAAATTGTTTTTTTATGCGTGCCTCTCTCTCTCTCTCTCTCTCTGTGTGTGTGTGTGTGTGTGTGTGTGTGTGTGTGCAGGACTATTAAAACGTTTCTATTGTATAAATTATGCAACTTTTTAAGGATCACAAACAAAAACCCTTTTTATTGCTACAATGATTGGTTATTTGGGTGTGAAAATGTTTGATCTTTTGTTAGCCGAGATTAACCTATAGGTTAATTTGGGGACACTTTAAAATAGTATGACGTAGCAATTCGGCTTTCCTAGAAACCACGTGACTTGGTCGGGTTGACTGGAGCCCATCATTAGGTGCGTTCGAGATGCACTACACTAGCCTGCCACCGACTGGCGAGAGCAGCCGCTTGCAGTCGGGGGAGGAGTAAAGAGACGGCCGTCAGGTCGGACACTTATAGGTTTCCGTAGTGTGCTGAATCAACGTCATTATGGCAGACCACGCGATTTTTGCCTTGATCGTAGCGGAATAAGTGGATGCGATTGAAATTCCCATGTTTTTGCATGAAAATCTTTATGGACAGCAAAGGTGTTATTTAAATATTATTAAGTTGTATTTCAGTGTTACTTTTACACATGTACAATTCTTTTTTTTTTTTTTAGGTTTTTAGCGCATCGTCTGTGTATAATTCCTTAAGATGAACATGCTGTGTCATTATAGTTTTGTTACAGCTTTTAATTGGGTAACTTTTGTAACAATTTTTGATAGGTGACTTTGGACATTCATTTTTCACATACCACTATTGTGCCGAATTTACAATAGAAAATGTAATAATAGTGTGAAATTAGAGTCTCATCTAAATATTTGGAGTCATGAGTTATATGCTGTATAGGGATACATTCTGAGTACAATTATTATTATTGCTTTTTTTTTTGTTGTTTGTTTTTTGTTTTTTTTGTTTTTAGAGATGTTCCCAAAATACGCAATTTTGTGGAGGAAGTTGTCCCACTCTACAGTCCCTCAGAATTTCAAAGTCACTTTAGACTTCAAAAAGGACATGTAGAGGTGTGTAAGTAACAAGCCACATAAACATTAGAACTGTTTTTCACCACCAACCATCAAGAGCACTGGTTGGTGGTGGAGGCCTGGCAGCAGTTGCTGTAAAGTGGGTAATGGGTTGAGAGGAACCTGCAGATGCAGTCAGTGTTACTTACAGAAATAATCCCATTCTATGAAGGTTCATTATTTGGTTTAAAAATATACCTGTTAATTTTTCAGCAGTTCTTAGTTGCTCCATTACAGAGACAAGGAACTGTTGATCTGGAAAGTAAATCAACATTAATAGTGTAATACAGGTCAGATCACTACAAATTGAACAGCTCTGCTGTTTGCTCACCATTTTTCATTTTCTTAGCAGTGTCTTTTGGGACAGCTAGGGTGAAGATGCTTCCCTTGCTGTCCTTCAAATTAACTGTCACAATTTTGTTGTCTGTTTGTTTGATGCAGGGTCATGAAGAGCTTTTATACCCAATGAAATCAATCAGGTCTTAACAACATATAGACCTTTTCCAGTCATGCCAGGGAGGTTTATTGGTTCAATAATTAACAGTTTTGTTTCTTTTTGCCTACTCATTAAAGTTGTGTTTAAGTGTGCAGCGTGTCAGTGCATGTACAGGTCCTTTTCAAAAAATTAGCATATTGTGATAAAGTTCATTATTTTCTGTAATGTACTGATAAACATTAGACTTTCATATATTTTAGATTCATTACACACAACTGAAGTAGTTTCAAGCCTTTTATTGTTTTAATATTGATGATTTTGGCATACAGCTCATGAAAACCCAAAATTCCTATCTCAAAAAATTAGCATATCATGAAATGGTTCTCTAAACGAGCTATTAACCTAATCATCTGAATCAACTAATTAACTCTAAACACCTGCAAAAGATTCCTGAGGCTTTTAAAAACTCCCAGCCTGGTTCATTACTCAAAACCGCAATCATGGGTAAGACTGCTGACCTGACTGCTGTCCAGAAGGCCATCATTGACACCCTCAAGCAAGAGGGTAAGACACAGAAAGAAATTTCTGAACGAATAGGCTGTTCCCAGAGTGCTGTATCAAGGCACCTCAGTGGGAAGTCTGTGGGAAAGAAAAAGTGTGGCAGAAAACGCTGCACAACGAGAAGAGGTGACCGGACCCTGAGGAAGATTGTGGAGAAGGACCGATTCCAGACCTTGGGGGACCTGCGGAAGCAGTGGACTGAGTCTGGAGTAGAAACATCCAGAGCCACCGTGTACAGGCGTGTGCAGGAAATGGGCTACAGGTACTCAAGCCACTTTTGAACCAGAAACAGCGGCAGAAGCACCTGACCTGGGCTACAGAGAAGCAGCACTGGACTGTTGCTCAGTGGTCCAAAGTACTTTTTTCGGATGAAAGCAAATTTTGCATGTCATTCGGAAATCAAGGTGCCAGAGTCTGGAGGAAGACTGGGGAGAGGGAAATGCCAAAATGCCTGAAGTCCAGTGTCAAGTACCCACAGTCAGTGATGGTCTGGGGTGCCATGTCAGCTGCTGGTGTTGGTCCACTGTGTTTTATCAAGGGCAGGTTCAATGCAGCTAGCTATCAGGAGATTTTGGAGCACTTCATGCTTCCATCTGCTGAAAAGCTTTATGGAGATGAAGATTTCATTTTTCAGCACGACCTGGCACCTGCTCACAGTGCCAAAACCACTGGTAAATGGTTTACTGACCATGGTATTACTGTGCTCAATTGGCCTGCCAACTCTCCTGACCTGAACCCCATAGAGAATCTGTGGGATATTGTAAAGAGAAAGTTGAGAGACGCAAGACCCAACACTCTGGATGAGCTTAAGGCCGCTATCGAAGCATCCTGGCCCTCCATAACACCTCAGCAGTGCCACAGGCTGATTGCCTCCATGCCACGCCGCATTGAAGCAGTCATTTCTGCAAAAGGATTCCCGACCAAGTATTGAGTGCATAACTGAACATAATTATTTGAAGGTTGACTTTTTTTGTATTAAAAACACTTTTCTTTTATTGGTCGGATGAAATATGCTAATTTTTTGAGATAGGAATTTTGGGTTTTCATGAGCTGTATGCCAAAATCATCAATATTAAAACAATAAAAGGCTTGAAACTACTTCAGTTGTGTGTAATGAATCTAAAATATATGAAAGTCTAATGTTTATCAGTACATTACAGAAAATAATGAACTTTATCACAATATGCTAATTTTTTGAAAAGGACCTGTATATGTGAAGTAATGATACCATTAAGACACCTTTTAATACTTTAAGTGGTCTAAACCTTACTCCCTTTGTTTTCTGTGTATATGAAGTCTCCATTTATATACAGCCACAGAAGAAAAAAAAATAGATCATTCCAAATGTTCATATAATCAGCATTTCTAGGTGCATCTGTGTCATTTTACCTGTGTCTATTGATTAAAAAAAACCAAACAGAAGGTTTTTAGTAAGTGCATGTAGTTAAATTTATACAAGGTTACTGCATATAATTGTAATTTAAACTTTTCCTTTATATCACTATTGTATTGCTTAAAAGTGAACCTGTTTTCTTTGCAGTATTTATTTGAGGTCTGCAAAAGTACAGAGCATCTTGTTTTGACCAGTTTCATACTGACATACTGTCAGTAGTTAATATAATCACACTAAAACAATCCTTTTACCTAAACACAGAACAAGCAATATTCAGAAAAACAAAATAATTTTGAAATGGTGTCTTAATTTGTTATGTGGCTTTGTATATAATCAACACAAAGCAGTATGTGTATTCATGAGTAGATATATCACACAAACATGTTAAAACAATCATTACAAGATTGCATTGGTATGGAAATAGATCATATAAAACACAGACCTTTGATGTTTATTGTATCACAAAACCATATACAGCACATATAGGCCTATAGAGGATGACACTGTAGGCTGTTCCAAACATACAAAAAGAAAGGAAAAAAGAAACAGAAGAAATGAAACTACGTAAGATATATTACAACAAATCAATAAAAGAAAGAAGCCAATCATTTATTCTATACAATCGTTTTGCTTTTTTATTGATCATATCTTTAAGTGTCAAATTAGTTTGTTAGTTACTTTTATGTAATGCAATATGACGTTTATTATTTGTATCTTGGTTTTGTAGTTAGCTATAGGACATTTTTCAAATATAAGCAGTTTATTCAGTGTAGTGAAGCCTCTCACAACATCCATTAAAAAAACGGCCTCTGGTTGACCAGCTTTTTTCCAAACTTTAACTCTTATACAATAAGATTAAGAATATATATTTACCATATCGCCTAATCTTCATTTTCATCATTAATGTTTTGTTTGAATATCAGACATTCGATATAAAAATTGATTGCATACAGGAACTTTTTTTTTAAGAAAAAACACGCAGCACACGTCGTGCTTGTCGTCACATAATCTGACCAATGAGAATAAAGTGTGTCGTCATCAAGGCTTTCGCAGCCGATTTTGAGCAACTGCAGCGCCTGACCTCTGCGACTGCTCTCGTTTTGCTCTCACGGTACTTTGATGGCACATGTGATCGAAAGGCGGCTGCAGCGCCGATCAAAGTCGGACAAATGATCTTACCAGAATGCATTGTTTTGTAAGGCGGCAGCCGATTTCTTGCGGCGCCGCATGAAGTCGAACGCACCTGTTATCAGTACCCCTGATGACTCGTTCAGTTTGGACGCGGTCAAAACAGCATCGATATGTGGAACTGTTCTTGCCTTCTTTGGGCTTTATTGTTTGCGTCCAGTGAGTCTGATTTCTGCTCATCAGTTTTACAGTTTAGTTTTCCATATAAACAAGAAACCGATAATGCACATTTGTTAAAGCCTTCTTATTTGTCATCTTCTGTGTTTCTTAACAAATAGAGATTATGATCACACTGTATCACAGTCTATTTTGTGGGTAAATTGGTTTTGTGTGTGTGCGCGCGTGTGGGTGGGTGTGTGTGTGTAACGGCCTGTAGGCTAAGCATAACCATCCATGGAAACGGGTGACAAATAACATAACTGATTTCTGTTTTGAGGAATAAATCGTGGCTATACATAGGCTTACAAGTCTTTCTTTTGGTCTTCAAAGAAAGTTTCATTAGTTATTGTTATTAGGTTTAGGTGGGGTAAATCAACAAAAGTTGCACATAGGCCTATCTCTCATTTAGCCTACTGTATAGAATAAAATAAACATATGTTAAATATATTACAAAAGTATAATAACAGCATACGCAATTTATTATACATTTAATGTTATTATTATTATTATTTTTTTTTAAATCCCCTCTAGATGCACACAGTATAACATAACATGGATTTTCGTCCATAATGTATAAATAGGATTACAGAAAATATTATAAATACCAGTAACTAAGCAATCATTAATTAGATCTCACAAAAGTAATGAAACAAAAAAAGAGTAAATAAATAACATTAACTGCATTATTTAACATTTACAGTTAATTGTTACATTTATGCATAAATTCAGAAAATTAACTTTAACCCCTTCAGACATTTTTTTCCACTGAGCAAAAATTGATCTTTAAAAAAAAAAAAAAAGGTTTGCAGCAATTCATTCTTTATTCTTTTTTTTTTTTTTTTTTTTTTTTTTTTTTTCATGTCCACTACAACGGACACCAGAACTGAAGCAAACTTGCTCATATTTTAACCATACTAGAGTTTAAACACATACAGAATTGTGAACTAGTGTTTTAGATTTAGAAATAATAATAATAATAATAATAATAATAAATATAGCTGCAAGCAGCAATTGTGGGGCCAAGCACAAACGAGGCAGAATGAGGGGCTAAGCATGGCAAGGAGCAACAGACTGACTACAACGAGTAATTAAAGCCATTTTAGGATGATCTCAGTTGAAATGGCTGAAAAATCATAAATACAACCAGTGATAATGCAATTGAATTGCTTATTACTTTTGACCAATAGGTGGTGCTGTTTTTAAATTGATGTGACATGTTCTGTGTGAAGTGACAATGACACACACAAAGTTTGGTGTCATTATGTCGAAGATTTACAGAAATACAGCCTTAGAGTAATTTTGGCATCAAGCCTAAAATTTGTGGTGGCGCTGTACGAAAACGGTTCTGTCTATCGACATGAAATCCACAACTTTGCGTCAGTACAGTCTGAAGATGATTTGAGTCAAATTTGGTGAAAATTGGACCAACGGTCTAGGAGAAGTTTGAATAAGTAGATTTTGTACATTAATCAAAATGGTGGAAAGGAAGTTTGGCCAACTGTGGTATAATTGGTATGTTTGTTGTCGGCATGACCCAAGGAATGTTTTGGGACCAGTTTCATAACAATAGACTAATGCAATCAGAAGTTATTAGCATTTTTGGAAATGTCATTATTAATGTTTAATGAATGGTGTATTACTTCTGACCAATAGGTGGCGCTGTTGAGGTGTGAGGTGACAATGGCACATACAAAGTTTGGTTCAAATATGTCAAAGCTTTGTAGAGATACAGCCTCAGATGCAGTTTGGCTTCTTTCCAGCAAATTTGTTGATGCGCTAAACAAAAACCGTTTCCTACTGTGCACCGACACGAAGTCCATGACTTTTTGTCAGCACAGTCTGAAGATGATCCAAGTCAAATTTGGTGAAAATCGGACGAACAGTTTAGGAGGAGTTTGAAAAAGTAGGTTTTCAACATTAATCAAAATGGCAGACAGGATGTTTGGCCAGTGGCATAATGGGTATCAATGTTCTGACCGGAGGAATCTATTGAGATCACTTTTATTACAATAGGCTAATGTAAGCAGAAGTTATTAGCATTTTTGTAAATTACTTTATAACTTTTGGCCACAAGGTGGCGCTGCCACCAAACTTTTTGAGTACTGTCAGGGCATGGTGCCGAAGACACATACCGAGTTTCGTAACGATACATCAATGCATTCATAAAATATAGCATTTTTGGACAAAATTCAATATGGCCGACACCCAAAATGGCTGACATAGGAAAATTGGGTATGGTTGGATTCAGCATGATGCACCGAATCTGAAGAGACCAGTCTCGTGATTTTTGGCCAAACCATTCTGTGCCGAAACACTGCAGGTAGCCTCAGGTCATGCTTGATATAACACACACAAAGTTTGGTCTCAAATTTGGGTGCACCTAACTTTTGTGCTGGTGCACCTAATAAAAAAAGTTAGGCACACCAGTGCAAAAAGTTAGTCTAGAGCCCTGCAAAACCAATCGCAAACTTTCAGCAAGTCTTTCTATGGCCTCAGGACCTAAAGCTGTATGGACTGCTTGTAACTGGTTGCAGATGGAACAATTTCAATCCCTTCTACCCTACTCTGAGCCCTTTGTCTTGCTCCACATACTTTAACCGCATTCATCTTTCTCCACCCTTCTAATATTGTCTTTGTCCTCTTGGCTACATGAAGACTGTAAGTCAGGATAGCTTTCATCTGACTGTTGGTCTTTTGAATCACTTTTGGTTGAGGCCTTGTTATGGCCCACATTTTTAGTGTGACGGGACACTCGAGTGTGCAGGTGTTTGTTTTGTTCTTTTAACTTAGCGATACACTGAGCTTGTTCTTGTGTTATCCCTAAACTAAACTCTCTGTGGCAGAAGATAATGCCTTTTATGTTTTGTTTTTTTTTTCTTTTCCCGAATACATGCACCTAACACCTTGCATTCTTCAATTGTCCATACATTTTATGGATCAATACCAAATCTCTGTCACAATTGAGTCCATGTGCTCTCCTAACAATGATTTGAATTCACTGTCTGTCCATAAAGGGGTAGCTAGTCCACCTTTCTCAGTTCTTGGAATCAGCCCAGAATTCCTTCGAAACATGTTCAATGTCTGTCTGACACAACAGAACACTTCTAAAACATCCCTGGCAAGCAGAGGATTAATTTAGCACAGAGCAACTGTTTTTAAACACCCTGTGACTGCTGTTAACCTTCCCTGACTGAACAAAGGATGAACTTTCTTCCTTGCAAAGCAGAGGATAACTAGTCTGTTAACCAAACCCTGCAGCTGTTTGTTAACACTTCTCTGGCGGTGCAGAGGATAACCACTTGTACTGGCCTGTCATGGTTCTTTGGATAGAGCGACACTCACCAAATTGTTGTTGAGCTGAAAAAAAGTTTCTAGAATTCAGTCTGTCAGACGAGAAGCTTTATCCGGGTCACGGCACCAAAACTGTTGTAAACTCAGAAGCGAGGACCAGGGGAGTTCTTTATTGAGAACGTGCTGTGTGGCGCTGCAGTCATCAAAAGTCTAACTAAGGCAGTGATACAATGTATTTTATAGGCATTAGTAGGCGGGCCTTAGAGATGTTGACGCAGGTGACATCCTTTGATTAGATCAAGAACAGATGATGCAGGACGTCACCCTTCCACTGGAAGTTAAGTGTCCACAACTAAGCAAGCCAGAGGCAACAGCGCCAAAACTGCATTGGTGACAGAAATGGAGAAAAAATCCTTGGGAGAAACCAGGCTCAGTCGGGGGGGCAGTTCTCCTCTGGCCAGACGAACCAGTAGTTTGTTCCATGTTGCAGAAAAGTCAGAATGTGCAGAGGACTCATCTGATTCCCATGGCCTTGTGGGGATCCGTCTCTGGGGCTCATCTAGTTGACGTGGTCTTTGCTGACATTCAGGACTGTGGAGGTTATCTCTAGGTGCTGATCCACCATCTGGGCTGGGTACAGAGTGGATCCGGGGGACAGCATTGGCGATCTGATCTGGATACAAAGCTATGGTGTCCTTGGAAAAAGAATGAAACAGACTAATATTAGCATAGATGCCATTCTTCTTACAATGCAATGAGTACATTGGGTATTATAGGAAGTGTTCCCGGTTCTGGTTGACTTAGTTAATGCAGCCTAACAATCCTTTAACGGATTTGAATTACAGAAATGTGTTAATGTATTATGTGTAACCCAGGATAAATAGATCTGTCTTTAATCTAGATTTAAACTGACAGAGTGTGTCTGCATCCCGAACAGTGTTAGCTAGATTGTTCAGGAGTTTGGGTGCTAAATAGGAAAATGATCTGCCGCCCGCAGTTGATTTTGATATTCTAGGTATTATCAAATTGCCAGAGTTTTAAAAATGCAGTGGACCTGAGGGACTATAATGTGATAAGAGTTCACTCAAGTACTGAGGAGCTAAACCATTCAGGGCTTTGTAAGTAATTGGCAAGATTATAAACCTCTACGATGTTTAATAGGGACCCAGTGCAGGGTTGACAGAACCGGGCTAATATGGTCATACTTTCTGGTTCTAGTAAGAACTCTAGCTGCTGCATTTTGGATCAGCTGGAGTTTGTTTATTAACCGTGATGAACAACCACCCAATAAAGCATTACAATAATCTAACCTTGAAGTCATAAATGCATTAATTAACATTTCTGCATTTGACATTGAAAGCACAGGTCTTAATTTCGATATATTTTTGAGATGAAAAAAAATGCTGTTTTGCAAATGCTAGAATTGTGGATTCGAAGGAAAGATTGCTATCAAATAGCACACTTAGGTTCCTAACTGACGACGAAGAATTGACAGAGCAGCCATCAATTATTAGAGAGTGTTTTAGGTTATTACATGCAGAGGTTTTAGATCCGATAATTAGCACATCTGTTTTTTCAGAATTTAGCAGTAAGAAATTACTCGTCATCCAGTTTTTTTATATCAACTACACATTCCGCACTACCACTAATGCCAACATAATTTTCTAGTCTGTTCAAAAGAATGTTGTGGTCAATAGTGTCAAATGCAGCTCTAAGATCGAGTAGCACTAATAGAGAGATACAACCATGATCGGATGATAAAAATACATCGGTCTCCACCCCATCACTCAAATTTAACTGTGTTAAGTCAAATAAAAAAGCCAACATGCCAGTTATTTTCCAGCAGAAACATCATAAATATTATAATATACTTTTATGGGAGTGTCTGTACCATGTGTGTGTGTGCCTCTGTGTGTGGGTAAGAGAGTTTTTTTCTGCATTGGGGGGGATTCTGCAGTCTCAGACCTTCATTTTGGTATGCATCTTTTCTGGACTGTGTCAGATTTTGTATAGTAAAAAAAAAAAAAGCCTAAAACAATCCTGATGCCAGGCCCGCGGGCTGAAATGCAATGTGCAGCTTGTTGCTTTTAAGCGGCAAACATAAAATGACTGACATAAAATGACGTTGACGAAATGATGTTAAAATGACCATCCTGGTAAGTATTTTCATAAGCACTGTTGGGTTTTTCTTAAGTGAATGTAAACAGTTGCAAAAGAGAAAAGTTTCCAAAACGAAACTCAGGTGTTTAACGCAGTTAAATAAATGATAATATTCAATGATGTGATATGTTCTCTGAGTGAAGTAACATCTGACGCAGTTGCAGCTTGTACTTATTACTAAAATATGAAAGCAAACAACAGCATTGATAGTCATCAGTTTTACTTAACATATGCTATGATAATTTGAACTGTTTTTGTTTGCTTATTGTAAAATAATGGAACATTATGAATTTTGTCTCAAAACCCTGACAGAAGTTGACTTTTTCAGCTCACTGTCTTGGTTTACATGGGATGCATCTCAGGCCAGCTGTCTGGTCTTTGTCTGAGGAATGCTGGGCCTTGGTTCCATCTGCTTTCTTTGTGGAGATCAGAAGGAGACTTCCCTCTTGTGATGGCATCTGCTGGGTTGTCACTCGACTATACATAGTGGCAGGTGTCAGATTCAGTTAAGTCCTGTATTTCTGCCACTCTGGTCCCCACAAACACCTTAAAGGGGTCATTGGATGCCCATTTTCTTGATAGAGTTGATATGATCCTTTAGGGTCTTAATGAAAAGTCTATAATCTACTTTGGTTAAAAAATCTCAATGGTAGTGTAAAACAACACCCTTTTTACCTTGCCAAAATCAGCTCTGCAAAATTCATCCTGTTCTGGTCGAGGTTGCTTTAAATGTTAATGAGCTCTGCTTGCCCCGCCCCCTCTTCTCTCTGTGGAGTGACGAGTCCGTTTAGCCATATTTAGCCACTAAACTTGTTAACTAGCACATTGTTTTGAAAAGGTGATCACAAGATTCATAAAAAAAACCCTTATACTCACTTCTGTTGTAAGTGAAGCTGGATCACGAATGATTCGCACGAACAGATGGATATATGTAGATTGGGAGGTGCATTCCATTCACAAACAAATGTAGTCCACTACATCTTCAGCGGCTCAGATGTCGGGAGTAAATGACGACCACTATGTTCATTATTACATCCAGCAACACAACATCTCAATCGCTCAATCTGAGATATTCTTGCTCTGGCATCAAAACAATGGAGGTTACTGGACTGTTACAGCTGACTTAGGGTAAGATGCTCATGTCAATCAACTATTATGGGAGTGGCCTCTGTCGGTGTGATGCCACACCAACAGGCATCTGAGAATGGCTTGATTTGAAAAAGGGGATATTATTTTTACAGATTAATTAAAAACCACTGCATGGATTTTTATCATTATAGGGTAGATGTGCACATACACTGCCAACATACATTAATGTTCAAACAACATGTAAAAGTGAACTTTGCATCCGATGACCCCTTTAAAGTGACAGGAATCTGATAAAAGCCAGGTTAGCACTGTGATGGAATCAGACCACAGTGTGACACCACTAAGTGGTAACTTTAACTCTGTCTTTAGGACGAGCAAGCTGTGCACCTGTTAGTGCTGCACACAGATCGAGACGCGGAATGCTCTGTTGTTTCTTGGGGGCGTCACGGGACCTAGCTGTTACAAAGGCAACCTCCACTTTACCTTGAGGGTCCTCTGTTCTTAAGTATGCCACAGATCCATAGTCCTTTTCTGAGGCATCACAAAAGATGTGAAGCTGCCTACTACTACAGGGGGAGTCCAGTGTCTTGCTGCAATAACACGTGGGTAGAGTGATGTGCTGCAGATCTTCCAATTAGCTCTTCCAGTGTTTCCAAGAGTTTTGTAGGTCCTCTGGCAGCCATGGGTCATCCCCATCCCTCCATTTTTCCCACAGCCTCTGTACTATCACCTTGGCTTGAGTGGTGAACGGTACAATCTAGCCAAGGGGATCATTGTGTCTGACTGGCAATTCCAGTGCAGGCCAAGAGTTGATTCCTGGGCTTCTTGGTGGCCTTCGCTGAACCAGAGGATGCTGCTTTGAGACTGAATGTCACCTGACAGATGGCTGATAACTGAAGGGTCATTGCTAGCCTGCTGTCATAGGTCAAAGCCACCAGATGCTAGGAAGCTGTGAAGTTTGTCGACAAAATTCTTGGCCATATCACGGAAAGCCAAAAAGGCCATACCTGCCATTCATAGACATCTGGGTTCTGTCTCTTTGCATGTCTCTCCAGATATATCTCAGCAGTGGTTTATCTTGTGGCAAGAGTCGTACCTGATGGAACATGCCGCAGATGTCACTGCTCCCGGATGCTATGAGAATGAACAAAAAAAGACCACCCTGTTCTTCCTATTATGATGCACCATATGGTGCGGGCTGTACCAGGCCTCTCTGGTTCTGTCCACTTGTTCCTGACTGAGCTTAACAACATATCCAGCTTGCACAAGCTTGGTCAGCTCCTCTTGGTATGCTGCAGCCAACTCAGGGTCTCTTTCCAGCCTTTTCTCGATCCCCCTTAACTGGGGTAAGACAGCTTCCTTGAGTGCATAGAGAGGAGGCATATTCTTGACGCATAGCAGAGGAGTAGCATAACACTGGACACCATCAATCTCCACTCTCACTGTGTTTTCTTGCAGAAGTTGAATGGTCTCTTTGTCCATCTCAGACGTGTTCTTACTGCTGCCGGTCCACCAGGGAGTCCCAGTCGAACTGGTTCTATGGGTTTTATGAGGTGGGGGCAATTAGAGCCAATGAGAAAAACAAGATGTACCTTGTCCAGCTGTCGTAGAGGTAACCCAGCAAGATGATTGAATTTCCAATGCAGTACACTAACGGGGTGTGTATGTTCTGCCAGACAGAGTGCTTTGGCTGTGAAGGTGTTACAGATCTTGTAGGCTTTGCTGGGGTTAACAGTTGGTGATACGGTAAAGATCACGGCTGCCCCATGAATGACCTGGGTATCTTGTCTCACTGTGCGGAGTATGAGGTCCTCTGGCTCCCCAGCAAGTCTTAATTTCTGCACCGCACCCTTCAGAATGATGGTTTGCTCTGATCCATCATCTAATACAGCATAGGCCTCCATTGCCATGTTGCCATTCCTGATCAGAACCTTAGTCATTTTGAGCAGCTTTACTGCCGGAGGCTGGGCGATCAACATACAAAACTGCACTGGAAGGAGCTGCATTCTGCTGAGATGGTTTACCCTGGTTGATGGTCATTGACGTCATGCACTACCAAAAGGTGCTTTCTGTTGCAGGTTGAGCAGAGGCTTTAGCGTGCAGTTAGCTGCTTAATGTCCACGACCACAATGTCAGCAGCAATTCTTTGTCTTAATCCAGTCTATCTTCTGATCTTTGCTGAGGAGCTTGAAGTTGTCACAGCCATTCAGATCATGCGTATTGTTGTCACAGTATGGACAATAAGCTCTCATCTTCTCTTCTCTGACAGAAGCTGGTTTGGACATGGCTGACGATATTGGCATGGACAGCAACCTTTCAGTACCAAGTAGAATGGTTGTTGGTTTCCGTGGCTGCCTAGACTCTCATCTTATCTCTCTGCCATGCACTGAAGATTTCTGCCTTGGGTGGCAAGCATACTGATGACTGTCTTCTTGTACTTGAAGCTCATATTCCAGCCAATCAGCGAGGTCCAGTAAGGTGGGAATGGTAACTTGCAGAGGGTGGGTGTACTGATGAGACTAGTGAGGCTTTGAAGGACTGTTTTGACATAACTGTGTGGGAGGAATTGTGTAATCCATATGGGGAGGATATTGATAAATTGACAGATTGTATTACGGATTATATTGACTTTTGTGTGGAGAATACTGTCCCTACTAGGACTGTACGGTGTTTTTCCAATACTAAGCCATGGATTAATCCTGACATATAGGCTCTTCTTAAACAGAAGAAGGTGGTTTTTAGATCAGGAAACAAGGATGAATTGAGAGCTGTTCAAAGAGAACTAAGGAAGAAGATCAGAGAAGGAAAGGCATGCTGCAGGAGGAAGATGGAACATCAACTGCAGCGGAACAATGTCAGCGGTGTATGGAAAGGACTTAAAATGATCACTGGTCAGAAGGAGTCCAGCTCTCAAGTTGAGGCTGACCAAAAGTGGGTGAATGACCTGAATCTTTTTTTTTTTTTTATTTTAATAGATTTGACCAGCTATACGCCCCTGCCCCCACCCAATCCCTTTTGCTGCAACCCCCATTCTCCGCTCCCACAGCTAGTTGCTCCTTAAGACATGTGCTGACCAGCTGTGTGGTATTTTGTTGTACTTGTTTGGTCTGAGCCTGAAACTGGGGAAGGTGCCACAGCTGTGGAAGACATCTTGCATGGTGCCTGTACCAAAGACATCACGTCCAAAAGACTTTGGTGACTATAGACCGGTGAAGACACACACCTCACACCTGATGAAGACGTTGGAGAGGTTGGTGCTTACTCATCTCCGACCTGTGGTGAGTCCACTTCAGTTTGCTTACTAGCCAGGTATAGGAGTGAATGATGCTGTTATTTTCCTCCTTTATAGAGCTCTTTCTCACCTGGAAAAGTCAGGGAGCACAGTGAGAGTCATGTTTTTTGACTTCTCTAGTGCTTTTAATACTATTCAAACTGCTCTTCTGAGGGATAAATTGGATTACATGGGGGTGGATCATCATCTTTTGACCTGGATACTGGATTATCTAACAAATCGACCACAGTATGTGAGGGTTCGGGATTGTGAGTCTGACATAGTTGTTTGTAGCACGGGAGCTCGGCAGGGGATGGTCTTGGCTCTGTTCCTCTTCACTGTCTACACTGCAGACTTTATGTTCAGCTCAGCAACCTGTCATCTGCAGAAGTTCTCAGATGACTCTGCCATCATCGGTTTGATCATGAATGATGATGACATGGAGTATCAAGAACGGATCCAGGACTTTGTGGATAAATGCAGGAAAAGAGCTGGTGGTGGATTTCCGCAGGCACAAACAGAAGAAGAAGGACTCCTATCCACTGTATCAAATAGTATCATCCCTGAGAAGCTCCTTCAGTGACAGGTTGTTACATCCTAAATGTCTGAAGAAGCGATACCAAAGGTCTTTTCTTCCTACTGCTGTGAGACTTTACAATCAGAGCTGCTTCCAGTGATTCATTTATTATAATATATATTGTCAGTTACTAAAATTTGCACTGTTGGCATTGGTATTTAAACTGAGTAATTAGGACTTAACTTAAATTGGTGTAATAGTAATTTATGAAATGGTGCAATAATGAAATTTAAGCTGTGTAACTTGTAATTTGTTTGTATTGGAATGGTATTTGTTTGTATATTTTTTGTTTATGGCCTTTATATTTGCACTTCTTTGCTGCTGTAACACGGAAATTTCCCCTTTGTGGGACGAATAAAGGTTTATCTTATCTTATCTTATCTTTACTATCTACTTACATTATGAGTTGCTACACACTCCCCTCAAACTGTTAGCTTGCTGAGTGAGAGATGGAGCGGAGGAGTGCTAAAATAAAACCCTGCTAATATTGTATGTGTTCAGCTTGAAGCAGTGCTGCACAGACCGATCTGTGTTTGACATCAAAGTACTACAAGAGCGATTTGAAAGCATATGGAGTCATCTGCTGTCTATAGTACTCAGTGCTTTGTTGTGATGTCCAGTTTGTGAGCAAATTGTTTTATTTAAAATTTATTTAAATTCTATTTAAAGTTTGTCTATGAATTTTTACGATCTAGTTACGTTATGAGTTGTTATACACTCCCCTCAAACTGTTAGTTTGCTGAGTGAGAGATGGAGAGGAGGACTGCTAAAACCCCGCTGCAAGAGCGATTGGAAAGCATATGGAGTCATCTTCTGTCTATAGTACTCGCAGTGCTTTGTCATACATCGATCAGTCAGGTTGAACACACCCATTCGGTTTCAGTTGGAAATACGTCACTATACTGAAATAAAGTCAGTGGAAACTTCCGGTTCATATGGAATTTAAACATTTCTGGCCTCGCCCCTTCATTTCAGTGTCAACAGCATTTTTTTTTTTTTTTTTTTTTTTTTTTTTGGAGTGTTTAAACTTGCTTTCAACTGAAGATAGTGATAATATTCTTTGGTAATTTAAATTTTTTTTGCTCACTTTCTGTATATCATTTATCCACTGTTTGAATAGCAGTGGGGATGAAAGCATTATAATTAGTTATTTGAAAAAGGTAGCATACTGAAAAAATGAAAACCATATTCATAGTTGGTGAAAAGCAGTAAAGTTTCAAACCATATCTTAAGTAAATAACAGAAGGGCCATGGCAGAGCAGTAGTGGCACAGACTTGATCTGTATTCTTCAATTTATAAAAAACACGTTGAGCGCACTTCAGTAGCATATTGACAAAAGACTGTGATACTGTAAATTTACTGTAAGATTAAACTTTTTTTTTTTTTCTTTTTTCCACCAGGTGTAAAAGAAGTAATTATGACTGCAGGGGATACTGTCACTCAATGTGATTTTTCTACCAACTCAGGTACCTTAGCAATCACATAGCAACATCATAGCAACCACCTAACAACACCTTAGGAACCACACCGGGTACCCTAGCAACACCTTAGCAACAACCACGGGTACCATTGCAACCACCTAGCAACACCTTAGCAACCACCCGGGGTACCTTAGCAACCGCATAGCAACACTCTAGCAATCACCCTGAGTATCATAGCAACCACATAGCAACTCCCTAGCAGCCATCAAGAATACCCTAGATCTGGGACTAATGAGTGACCAGTTATCACTCCTATTACACTCTTACAGTGCTCCGCGAAGCCAGTGAATAACCTTTTTTTTCTAAATGGTTCCATAAAGAACCTTAAACATCTGAAGATCCTTCCTGTTTCACTAATAGTTCTTTGTGGAACCAAAAATGTTTTTTCTATGGCATCGCTTGAAGAACTTGAAGAAGCTTATGAATGCAATGGCCAATCAGATGCCTTCAGATTAGTCTTTGCTGAAACACCAGTTTTGTTCAGTGTGTGCGCTCCCTGACTGAATTTTGCTCTTTGTGAATTCTCTCATCATACAACGAAGTGCAGATGTATGTATGATGTTAGGATATTAATTTCACAGTGTAGACAGCTTTTTTAGAGTGTTTAAACTCACACTAGACTGAATATAGTTATAATATTCTTTGATAATGTAAATTTTCTTTGCTCACTTTCTGTTTATTATTTATCCTTTGTTTGAATAGCAGGGGAATGAAAGCGTTATAATTAGTTATTTGAAAAAAGGTAGCGTACTGAAAAAATGAAAACCATGTTCATAGTTGGTGAAAAACAGTACAGTTTCAAACCATATCTTAAGTAAATAACAGTAGGGCCATGGCAGAGCAGTAGTGGCATAGACTTGATCTGGATTCTTCAATTTATATATATAAAAAAAAAAAAAAAAAACTGAGCGCACTTCAGTAGCATACTGAAAAAAGACTCTGATACTGTAAATTTACTGTAAGATTTAACCTTTTTTTTTTTTTCTTCTTCTTTTTTTTTCACCAGGTGTACAAGAAAAAAGTGTGACTGTGGAGGATAATGTCACTCTATGTGGTTTTTCTGAATTAAAGGGGGATTATGCAATACGTTGGAAGTTTAACAACTCTGTCATATTTAGAGTAGAGGAAGCCCTTAACATCAATGACATGCACCCAAGTGAGATATTCGGAAACAAGCTGGAACTGGACAAACAGACTGGATCTCTAAGCATAAAAGAAGTTGAATTTAAACATGCCGGAACTTATCATCTAGAGATCAGTGGGAACGACTATACAAAAACCAAACAATTCAGTGTTATTGTTAATGGTGAGTGACTCAAATCATACAGTGTGATAAGTGAATTAAAATCTGAATTAATTGTCTTAGAACAATTTAGATGATAAAGAAAGATCACGTTTTACCTTGAAAACCTATTGTTTGTCTGTAAACATATTGTTACAAAGTTACAAGCTACACAGAACGGTGTCTCATGAACCCTCAAAAAAAAAAAAAAAAAAATGTTTGAGTAGGATGAGAGAGAAACATTGAAAAGGATCAATAGCTAGAGAAGCTGATCATCCTCAGTTTGGCGCATTTTTAAATAAAAATAACCATATATGTATTAAAACAGTTGTTAATATCTTACATTTAATCCAGACATACAGTATTGATGATAAATGGTGAGTATCTTTGTTGCTTTAATGACAGCAGCTGTAGCCAAGTGAACTAAACCTAAAATTAATGTTCTCCAGCATGATTTGAGATGATCATAAAAAAGAGCTTCAGTGACTTTGTAAAAAGACATTGAAACTCAGTGGCACTCATGTACTATACATTTGATATAGGTTTACATTTAGATTTGTTTAGATTTACAGAATCTGAAATATTCATTATTCATTATGCATTTTACATATACAAATAAAACAGTTTATTTCCAGGCTTAAATCAGATTTTAAGTTTTCAGTGTGATCTCTGACAGCATTATAAGATTACTGTTTTAAACTATTTGTTCTCCTCATGTTTGTTGTTGATACAGAGGTGGAGTCAAAGTCAATGATAAAGGGAGCTTCTTTCTCTTTATCGTTTAATAACATACAACAGGGTGTTCAGTGGAAGGTTGGAAATGAATTCATCTCTACTGGTTGCTTAACCTGTTAACAGTCACCCCCACTAGTTAAGCTCAAACCCAAATACGACATAAACACATTAAAACAGTTGCAGCTTATGAACCCTCTGGACTACAGATATAACTGAGGGCTCTTTAGAAAGATGATAGTTGTGGGTTTGCAATTCAAATATGAAAATCGTTTATGTTAATATATACAAAAAGTGAGAGATGCTTAAATATGTTGAAAAAGTAATAATTAATTTATTTGAATATTTTTGTATTAAAAACAAATAAATGAAATCATGTCAGAGCAACTCAAAAAACAATGAAGTCAAAGCTATAAGTCATAACAAGTTATCATTTAAATTTGAGGATAGGGCTACTAAAATTAAGGTTTCTGTAAAACTTTTTTCCATAACAGATAAACAGCAAGCTGCCTCTACTGCCACATTTCTGTCTCTGCTGCCCATTGTCCCATAATCTGCCTATAATTTTGAAGTATACCCCCATTAATATAGCAGCCTCCTACCTTTGGTCTGTATACATTCACACCTGTGCATCACTTTTCCCCAAGCAATATATTTGATATATTCTGCCTGCAGACATTTACATCTTTGCCTCTGTATCAAACATCAATGTTCAAAAGAGAACAAATCCCTTCTATATGTGCTAATAATGATTGTTGCAAAAAGCATTAACTCTCTTGGCTGACAGCATGTGCATATAGGGCATGTAGCCTAGCATTAGAAGTGCACAACTCTCACTTCCATGTGTAGCCTTCTCAGCTTTTTATCAAATAACTGTCTTGCCTGATTTGTTTTGAATGACCATCCAGACAAGTCTGACATAATGACATTTGTCCAACCAACAGCGTGAGTTTGTGCTGGGACAGTTTAGCAAGAGGGGCAAGACAGTCCGTGTGTCCAAATATTACCGTATGTAGTATGTGAAAAAGAATACGGTAAATGAGTAAAATGTCCAAATTCACAATGTTGATCAAACATTAGCCAATATTGATCCAAAATGTCAGTATAACCTCCTAATACTGCTATGATTGTGAAGTGGACATCCAAAGGATATTTTTACAATCCCAAGAAACCATAGAAAATAATTTTTACATGGCGGGGAACAGTGACGCATATACCATCATAGGTCACATGATAATCCCAATATGGTGGGTGTAGTATGTCCAGATTGTATTCATACTACACACATTCACACTTTCTAGAAGATATGTTTTACCACTCAAGAAGCAAATTGTTTCTTAAAATGTAGCATCTACTTTGACAGGTGCTCTATTTTGGATGCTTCTAGTCTAGTCTAGTCTAGTCTAGTCTAGACTTCTTTATTATTTATAATTTTGTTTGGTGATGCTAGTGGTGCATAAATTACACAATGCAAGTTTAGTAGGAGTACAAATATTAAAATATACAAACTTAATACTAAGATAATATTAAGGTAAACAAACCTGTTCTAAATACGTGTATGCTTGAAGACCTGCACAAGTGCAATACAAACTATTTATTTAATCTCTGTAATCTCTTGGCTATATTTGTCTTCCATCAAAACTTTACATTGAGTGCGTGCAGTGGAGATTATAGTTTGTGGATATTTAGGCACCACAAAAGCTGGTGGCACTGTTAGAATGTTCTGAATTATTGTTTAATCAACACTGCAGAAAGAGTGCTGGGGCAGAGCTATTCTGTTTAAAGGATCTAGAAAATGTAATATTACTGTGTTTTATTACAGACACAACTTCAGACTGCATAATTTATAGCAAGAAGGGAAGAAATATAATTCTGTTTGAAAAATATTGTTTGAACAAAGCAGTATTCCTCTTAATTTCTCTTAAATTATAACGGTTTAGACTGAAAAACAAAAACAAATAACAGATATGTTCATGAATATTGCCATAAGAATTATGCCTGTGTGTGCATTATTAAATTCAAAATCTCTCATCGTCACTCAACAAAACCAGTTTGCAACTTACCGTTTCAGTGTCGCATGTACTGATGCGACCTATTGTTACCAATAAAACCGTGTCATCGCTGTGACATTGTGATCGTAAATTTCAATGCTTAAGCCTTTGAACTTTTGAATGACGTATCCTTCATCAATGTTAATTAAAACTATGATAGTGAAACCATGTTGTAATTGTAAACAAACAAACGCATGAACCAGCGATGGCCTCGTGCAAGTTAAAGGATTAAATGGCAATATTTGTGTGAATGACGAAACCGGAGAACTCCGCTTTGAAAAGATCAAAATCGAACAGGGTGGAATTTATGAAGTGTGGATCAACACCAGCAGTTTGATCTTACACAGGAAATTCATTATTAAAGTTGGTGAGTAGCTCAATCTTTCTATAATGTTATAAGATTTTGTAATTATAATGTATAGACTCTGTGATAACTCTAGTGAACCGTTTAAATGCTTAAAATAAACAAATACGTTTACGTTAATTTAAACAATATTAAAGTTAAAGATACAGGACACGGGGCATTTTATTAAATTTTATTTTATACACTGACTAATACAGTGGCGTGCACATACCTCTGCAGAAATCCCTTGGTAGAAACACTTTTTTTGGGTGCACCTCAAAAGGAAAGAAAGGGCACTGTTGCATTCCCCAAAAACGTATACAAGTTTTCTAACTGCATTCTAAGAAACGTGTTTTTTTTTTTTGTTTGTTTTTTTTTACAAATTTCCCTTCCAAGATTTCCCTACAAAGGGCCAAGCAGCATCTGGTCTTTGCCTTGCACCATGCTCATGCTTGTTGTAGCATGTGGGGGCCTGACACCCTAGGCAAGAATTAGGGGGGAAAAAAAAAAAACAACTTAATTCTATATTAGTACTCAATTCAGGTTTGTTTTACTTTAAATTATGCTTACAAGGATTATTTGAGTATGTATCAAAGTAGTAAAAAAAAATAAATACATATATTTATATATTTATTTTTTATTTTTCCCCAAAGTGTATTTTAATACATTTTTCATTGTTACTTAATACAGACTTCCGTCACCACAGCGGAAGGCCTGCTTCTCCATTAATTTAATCGGACAATGCAAAAAAAAAAAAAAAAAAAAAAAAAAAAAAGAAGTGAATGACTTTGGCTGCTCAGAGGTGATTTTTTTTTTTTTTTTTTTTTTCCCAACTTCAGGCACTCAGAGTGCTCCTACAAAAATGCAAAGCATGCAGTTTTCTAACGTATTTACTTTAAATTCTTAGGTAATATCAGTGGTATGCCATATTTCAGATGCGTCTGAAATTACAACAACATACAGGACTATATGTATTTAATTGTTTGATCAAAATTAATGCTAGGGACAATTTTGTAGTTGCTGGATATTGGTAGGGACATGTCCTTAGCATCCCTACTAAATTCTATGCCCTTGGTTCACCAAAATTTGGTTCACCCACTCACCCTGGTGGTGTTCTAATGGTGTATACCTAGCTTTCTTTTTTAGAATTTTTATGTTTTCACAATCAGCCTAAAGTTTACAGAACAGTGCATAAAAAAAAAAAAAATGAATGAGGTAGAAAATGAATATAAGCAGCTTCACAGTGGATTCCAAGTGACCAAGGCCATAGGGTGTTCCATTTAAACCTATTACACAGGTTCTGAGAACTCATGGATGTAATTAATGACATACACCTGAGTCAACGTGAAGGAGGGAAGTTAGTGTGGGAAAAGCATGAAAATTTGAACTGGAATGCAGCCCAGCTATTAGGCCTGTAGTATGAATGTGGTGAGATTGGAGGTTTGTTAATAGTTCTGACAACTTGTAGACAACTTGTAACTTAATAGTTCTGACAACTTCTGACAACTTGTATGAGCCATATTACTGACAATGGATTTTTCAAAAAGTCAACTGCCTGAGGCAGTGATTCATAGTAGTGTTTGTCAGTTAAACTTATTTGATTAAAATATATATTTGAAGTCCCACCTGAGATTTTAAGTTAATATTTCAATAATTTAACAACACATTTGCATGTCTACAGTTCTCTGATATCTGTTAATTGTCACATGACATGTAGGTAAACAAATACAATATTGCTCAGAGAAGACACTCACTTACATTCACACTAATGACTGTCTTTACTCTTCATTGACTCTTTATTTTTACAGAACCACCTTCTTCAGGTGCTGGATCAGGGTTATGTGGTGCTGGTGTAAGTCTGGTGGTTTGGATTGTAGCAGTTTTTTTGCTACAAGAAGTATAAGCAACCAAGGCGAAGGTGTAAGTATTTCATGCAAGGTTGTAATGAACAATGTTTCAGTTTTTAATGTTTAAAGAATAACAAAAGATTGTTAGACACTGAACTATTTGACAAGTATCTGAGAACCCATTTTTGGATAATATTTCCCCTAAATGACACATAAAAACAAGCAAAAAAACATTCCTGGGTGCTTGACGTGTCAGTCAGATGGCTCTTCCTGTGCAAATGGGTCTTGTCTGTAAAAATCTATGAAATATTTACAATAGAAGATATGTTGTGTGATATAATTAATTTATCTTGTTAATTCAGACATAATTATAGCAACTTCAGTACAAATATAAAGACATAGTCTGCTTTTTATCTGTTTTTTTTTTTTCCAGCTTCATCACAGATATCATCACAAATATTCTCTTTGATACATTGGCATTCATTCAGATATTAACCTTGTAACATTTTAGAATTTAATTCAGAGACACTCTTGGTTCTCTTACAATGTAAAAGAGGACAACTGACCAAAACCTTCATGTGCAGTCATCACATACAGACTCCTGACTCTGTGTTGATAACACTCAGCATGTCAATGTTAATTTGGCTCCATTGATTAATTCATTAAACTCTATTATACCATAATTTGAAAAAAAAAAAAAATGCTTTTCAATGCAAGATTGACATCCTTATTTCCATATTTTCTCACAGATTCTAATGCTGCGCAAACAACTGAGAGCATGTTATGAAACTGGCAACTATACCAACAGCAGTAGTTTATAGTCACCACAACAGTATACACATTAACAGTGTTTGAAGTCAACCAATGTGTGCTTTTGAGATGTGAAACTAATAAGTAAGAATTTCATTTGTTTTGCCATAATTAGAGAAACATACCCTCATTTATTAGGAGGTTGATGTAACAGTCTGCTGTTCACATATTTGATGTAACAGTTTGCTGTTCACAGTATTTGGCTTATTTTTTGTAATTAAGGATATTATACTCGCTTGATTATTGTTACACTTTTACAGAATTTAGTAGAAATGTTCTGATACTTAATGTGTTAATGCTTTTATTCTTTTTGTTTTTTTTGTTTTTTTTTTGCTTAAATGTTTTTAAATGATTGACTTAATGAAAACCTTTTAAGAATATAGACACCACATTTTTTTTTAAATGAATCAATTGTGAATGTGTAAAATTACTGTTGTAAAGTTGCATGAATAATGCAGTGTTAAATGTGGCACTCTGTGCTTACACAAGTTACAGATGAATTTTCTGTCTGAACATTTCATTCATTCAGCTTTTGCCTTTTTACAATGATCCTAACATAAAATGCATCACAGCTTTCGTTGTGCATATGTTTAATGAAAATAAAAGGTTGTTTTGCCCATAATTTTGTTGTACGTTTGTGTTGAAGTTAGATGCATATTCACGGATTTACACAAGTCAGTATATGACTCTGAGATGTATTGATTTGATTTTATCGATCATGCCAAGATAATTTAAATTCAGTGAAAAGCATGCTACACATTCCATGTTTGCATAAGTTTCTCATTACTTAATGAAAAGACCAAATTGAGGTCATATGTGAAGATCAGTATCAGTCAAAAGGAAACCAAAATAAAGGATTAATTTCAAATGTAAATTTTATGATTTGAAACACTAATACAGTATAAAAACAATTGCCAATACAAATGTCAGTAAATCATAAACAGAATCAGAGAAAGGTTGATCACTGTTCTCTGGTGAAATGTGTAAATCAATTCCATCATTTCAGATTTCTGTAAGAAACAAACAAATAGTCAAGCAGAAAAATAAACTTAATGTTTCAAATGCAAAAGCATCTGCAAATGAATAAAAGACAGATATCTGATGCAAATTCATCAAGATATTACTGGCTGTTTCTCTCACTGAATGATGGTCTTGTGTATAACGGAGGGTCTACGTGTCTTATGTTCATAGGACTTTTATTATGACATTAAGTATGCAAGAGCAACTAAGCAGACTGTGGAAACAAGTCAAGACATTTAGCACAGGAAGCATTAAATATGTATGATGGAATAACAGCTCACAACAACCATTTTGAACATATTTGGCAGTATGTGGTATTTAATGTGCATTGCAGTCGATAAACATGAACATTTACGAAATAAAAATAATTTTAGCAAAATAAAAGTAGGTAGGTTAAATGAATAAATAACACCAATAAATTAATATTGCAGCAGCGCATGTATACGTTTTTTTTTTTTTTTTTCAGTAGATGCTCAAGTATCAGTATCCTGATGTTTTAATAGTTTTATTTTAAAAACTATTTAACTATTTAATTTAGAAAACTAAACTTATATAATTTAAAAACAACGGTTTCATTTAGGAAAAAAATATCATGCAATATCCTATGTCAGACATTCTCATTTCTTGCTCTTTTGTCACTGCTTGTTTCACACAGAAGCAACATCCTGTAGAGCAGTTTGACAGCGTCTATTTCCGTAGAGAAGAGCCTGAATATGCTGGCCTTATTTGGAAGTTATATAGGCCCTGGAAATCAATTAAGTCTTGTTCCACATATCCCAGATCTGGTCTCAGCTCACCCTCAGTGGAGGTGCAGTGGGCAGGGTCTTCCTTGGCATCCTTACGCTCCACTGTAACTTCCTCTCTTGCGTGCATTGTAGCCGGCTCTCGCACCTGGTCGGACGTGACGGGCTCTGGCTCCGGGGCAATCCTCAGCTCTGTCGTTCCTTTAGGCTCTGGCTCTTCGGTCACGCTGGGCTCTGGCTTTCCGTCTGCGGTGGGCTCGGGCTCATGCTCCACAAATCGAGGTGATGGTTGGCTGGGCTCTGGGTCAAGAGTGGGGCTGGTGTCGTCATCCGCGAAGTCTACGGTCAACGAAGAGTTGCAGGACACCAGAACCCACTCAACCTAGGTGGCGATGCTCTCTCGAGGACCCTCCCCAGACAACTGCGCTCATGTGGTGGTGTTCAGTCCAGCAAAATAAAAAGAGCAGAGGCAGTTGTCTGGGTAGTGCATGTAGTTTGCCATAAACACGAAATCCTCAGTGTGGTTCTCAAGAAAGCGGTCTCCCTGCTCCAGCAGGAGAACGAGGACGGCTGGGTCATCCATGACAAAAAAGAAATACAAATAAAACACTGAATAAGATGAAAAAACAAAATGTGGGGTAAACACGCCGCTTAACTTCTTATAGGTCCGGTCTTCCGTCACGTAACGTGGAAGGAATGGGCGAACAAAGATGACGGTTCAAGATAAAGTCTTTATTATAATCCACAGATAGTTTTCAAACAGGTAAATCCACATGCTGGGTAGCATAGACATTGATATTAACATTCACATAGACAAGACCAGACAACAAACACAGAACTGAATGCAACTTATAAAGACAGGTGATAACGATGAACAATTAAGGCACAGGTGATACAAGGTTAACTAATGATGACTAAACGAGGACAGGAAACAGGAACGACCAAACATGGGCACACAAGGGAGAAACCAACATAAACAGTCCACAGGGGTGTGACAGTATGCATATGATTTACATGCTTATGCAGCCAAAACAGAGCCTCGATCCTGAAGAGTCAGAAATCTACTTCTTAAAAGACAACCATGAGGCACTTTCCACAAATTGCAGTTATTGCAAATTAGCTACAGTTACAAATGACAGAATACAGTCTAAAGTTGAGAATGTAAGACCCTGATACAATAAGGACATATAAATGATAATGAATCATAACAGTAATACATGAAGTTACTATGGTCAGTCACAGAGAGTTTGATCACTGTTCTGTAGTGAAACGTTTACAGGTATAGAAAAATATCAATGAACTTTACAAAAAGATATATAAATTTACTCTTACAAACATTTGTAAAACCAAATTGTAGATTTTTTTTTTTTTTTTTTTTTTGTAAAACTTCTAAAAAAGCTTCAATAGACATTTACAGCAGAAACACTAACATCCTTGAATGTTTTATGACCATGAAACAGAGCATGGGTGTTCCTGACAGGAAACTGATTTTGACACAGCCGATCGCACGCAGACAAAATGGCTGAGGATGTGGTAATACACGGTGTCAGTCAATAGCGGTGGGTGGGGCTACTGAAAATATGGCCTCATTTTGTGGACAGGCTCCAAAGTGCTTGTTTTTTGAGCCTGGTTTGATTTTATAAAGAAAAAAAAAAAAAAAAAAAAAAAAAGACTGGATGTATTTTTGATCATTCTAAGATTTCTGTGTACACACAATTCTAACACACATTTCTGTCCAAATACCTTCTATAAGACGATTTCGCATAATAGCTGCCCTTTATATTTGAGAAGCTGCTGATATGTGCTGCACTGAAATGTGTTAAAAATGTAGGTGGTACACTAAATCTGGAGACTCTCTTTGTGCCTAGATTTTAAGATGGAAAACTATAATAATTTCAAATGAATAATTTAAAACATGTTAAAATCACTACTGTGAGAAACAATTACATTGATAAGAAAATGCAATGTTATAATGTTACTTTATGTCATTGTGGCCAAAATATTTAGAATTTGTAAGACACATTTTAAATGACTGGTGTGTTTCTACTATCTCTGTTCTCTTTTCTCAAATTCCGATTAGCAGAACTGTCTTCAGCTTTTAGTCAAACAGGAAACTTCAGTGTTCTGCAAGAAGTCAACTGTAAGTTTTAGCAGAAACGCCCTGAGCTCACATGAAGTGTGAAGATCTAATCTGATCTGATCACTCTAGCCATGTTGGTACATTAGTACACAACTATATTAGCATATTTATTACAAGTATACATTAAAGAAAACTTGAACTTTACTTAAGTATACCTTAAAAAAAAATATGATGCAATATCCTATGTAAGACATGTTAGACATTCTTTTGCTCTTTTGTCACTGCTTGTTTCACACAGAAGCAACATCCTGTAGAGCAGTATGACAGCGTCTATTTCCGTAGAGAAGAGCCTGAATATGCTGACCTTATTTGGAAGTGATATAGGCCTACACTTCTAGCCACTAAAAGCATAAACAAGACCAGTGGAACTCATTTTGGTTAAAACTAGCAAGCCACATTTGGCTGGATTAAGCTGTTTTCTTTCAGGAGGGTATTAAATATAACTTATAAATGTGTTTGATAAAACTGATTTACATTGATTTACAATGTACGCATATGTTTTACGTCCTTATGTTTTATGTCCTCTCACATCATTTTGTATAGTGGCTATAGGCAAATACAAAATAATAATAATATTCAAATGATTTCACAAATATTTACATATTTACATAAAGGCCTCCTGTAGCGAATCGAGGCAGTTTTGTAAGAAAAAATATCCATATTTAAAACTTAATAATCACATTAATCTAGCTTGCACCTATTGGTCGTATACGGAAGCAGCTCCAGGTGGATGACATGACTTCGGCATTGTGCATGCGCTGCTCAGAAGTGATGAACGTGCCATGGAGAGATCAAAACAAAACAACGGTCATGAATTAGAAATACAAAATGAGGATTTGTAAAGAAAAATGTTGTAGGATTTTGATATAAGCCAAATGGATACTAGTTTTCCTTTGCTAAAGTAAAGAAACTTTCCTTCATTTGCTCCTGTAAACAAAAGCTGGTTTGTGCAAGACTGGAGCGCACGCACAACGCTGACATCATTTATGAGGCGCCACGTAAGATTTAAATCAAACTTCGCTTATCAATAGACTCTTTTGAGATACACAAATTCTGCACAGAATCTATCACCGGTGATCACCGCAAGATGCATGACGATTAGAAATGTGCCTGAGTTACGTCGCCTTGCTCTGATGTCATGCTGACATGTGTCAAAAAACTCTCCCGATCGCGAGGCGGCTGTGTCGGATTGAGGAGTTGGGCGCAATAGCTCTCCACCGACTGCGCTGACCAAAAGCATGATGGGAAATGCTTGGATGATGACACAGCTTAAAGCTCATTGGTTCAGACAACCGTAGTGTTGGGGGCAGACCAAGATGGCAGCCTGAACTGATGCATTTTTGAACGCTTGCACCAAGTTTCTTTACAGACGTTGCTAATAAACTGTATGTAGTTATTTCGCTTCTACATTTCGTTATTACGATCTGGTGTATTATTCAGAACTGTTTTTGAATAATACACCAGATCGTAAGCCATGGTTCGTAAGCGAAGACTTTCGGCTCAATTAGAAAAAGCTAAAAGTGCTAGCGCTAGCACATGCTCACTTGTTAGCAGTGGGCATGATTATGTCATTTCTATGAGTGAGGAAGAATCATTTACCCTGGCCGAAGAGGAGTTTCCAGCTTTGCCTGTTACTCCATGTAAGTCACCAGCTGCTAAGAAAAAGGCCAGTGATGATACAAGTGTTGATGTCTCTTCTTAGCTAGACTGCATAAAGCAGCTGATTAACTGCCGCTCGGACACGATTGAGCAAAAGATCTCCGACTTGAATGGGAAAGTGGATGCTGTGACATCTGAGCTGAAATCCGTGGCAGCAAAGGTGATGTACTTAGAGCAACGCGTGGATCAAGTTGAACAACTGATTAGCCAGATGTAAAGAAGAATGGATGATCTAGAAACCTACATGAGACGGCGCAACCTGAAGCTGATAGGTATTCCGGAGGTGGCTGATGAAAACATCTGTCTTGAAGTCGTCAGGATTTGTCAGGCTGTGCTTCCCAGCGAAAAGGAAAAATGTACAGAAGTCGTCGATGTTGTTCATTGCCTTGGGAAACCACAACCAGTAGGCCTAGAGCTACCATAATCCAGTTTTCAGTTTCACTTTTATTATGGATGCACTTATTGTTCGGACTTAATACGACTAAGAAAGGACTGTTTTATACTGTTTTTATTTATATGTTCATTTTGTGAAAACGAGCTTTAGTTAGGAGGTCCAACATTCTAGAAGCTCATAATTCATGTACATAAGGTCTGAAGAGACTTATGCAATCATACAGGAGAGAAGCCAGTCAGTTGAGTTTGTAGCAAAACTTTTTATGGTGCTTGAATGTTGTTGTCTTTTACTGCATGTGATAATTCATACTCAGAAAATAGAACACAAATTACATAGTTAAAACAATCCACCTCCAGGAGGTCAAAGAGCCAGTGGTGACATTCACTTTTGGAGGAAAAGTTTATGACTCTTTGTCTGTGAGCATGGTATTTTACGTATGTAATTTGATTAAGTGTTGATGCAAAAACTACTAAGGATTCTTAAAACATTAATATGTTGCATAGGTATCAACATATAATATACACCATCTTTTAGATCATCAAAATACGAATTCAAAGAGACATGGCATAGGTGAGTTATACTACTGTAGTGGACAGCACATTCCAGGGCCCAGTTTATGGCAGGAGCCCTCCCTGACCACAATACTGGACATAGGTTTGCTGCATTTTGATTGGATCTTGGTGAACTAACATAAACAAACTGTCCAACGCCATCAGATAAAGATGCCAGGACAACAGCCAGACACCTCTTAGAGCACAAGAAGACCACCTTTGGTACAAAGCCCGGGAAGGACAGAACTTCCTATTGGTCAAAATGCAGTTTGTGCCCTTCACCCACCTTGAGACTGATTCCTAATGGTTTGGCCTGTGACCGACCATAAAAATTCCTTAGGACCTCCAGATGCAGCAGCAGTGGGTGAAACTAAGAGAGATCATGGAGGTCCATCCAAATCCATTCATAACTATGTTATCAAACCTTAAAACTGATACACACTACAACACACACATCTTATACTTATTCAGAGAAATAAGTATTCCTTGTGACAGCAATGTGTAGTGCAACATCTTACACAAACTTAGCTGTTAATGGACAAATGAATGCATGCATGACAGTTCAATCTTTTCCCATCATGTTTGGACTTAATGTGTTCGTAACATTGCCAAATGCATTCTGGTTATGGTTTGAGAAGTGAGAAATGCACCAGTAAAACTTTAGTGACACTTTCCTAGCTTTGTGTTTGGACTATGAAAATAAATTCCACAGGAGGAAAGAAGGGTGGGCAACCACGTGTCCCCCACTCTGATGGAACCAGCCAATCACAGCATGGAAATGGAGAAGCGCCAAATTGCAATCTCCTCCTCATCGGAAAGGGATAAAGGTACCCTTCCAAAAGACACTCTTCCTTGTTCTGTTCTGAGTCTGGCAGTCTGTTCTGAGTCTTGTGAAAGAAGGGACATTAACAGAACACCTTTGTTCTGAGTCACCGGCACGTCCAGGGGACGTTAACAGAAACACCTTCGTTCTGAGTCTGCTACCCACGAGGGAAGGGACTGTAACAGAAACACCCCGTTCTGAGTCTGCGTCTTGTAAAAGAAAGGACACTAACAGAGCAACAAAGTTCTGAGTCTCCGGCATGTCTAAGAGACACAAACAGAGCACCAAAGTTCTGAGTCTGAGACCTGTGAAGGAATAGACACCAACAGAACAAACCTCCGTTCTGAGTCTGCGGCTGGTCGAGGAAACACACCAGTTCTGAGTCTGCCGTCCATTAAGGGAAGAGACTGCAACCAACCAACGTTCTGAGTCTCCGGCCTGCAAAGGTGAGACAACAACAGATACCAAGTCCAAGTCTCCAGCTTTTGAGGCAGCAACAGATACGACCACGTTGTGAGCCTCTAGCCTGAGAGGAAAGAGATAATCTACGTTCAGCGTCTTCGTCCAGCAAGACAACAATTGATGCAGCGTCCTGAGTCTCCATCCTAGAGACACAAAGCGGATTGACCAAGTTCTGAGTCTCTAGCCCAGAGAGGCAGAAGACACACAGACATTTGCAACAAGGTTAAGCTCCGGCGAGCAAACCTTCACTTCAGGTACTTTTGCTTGTGTGTTCCAAGCTAAGGACCTTCAGCACCTACTCCAGGGCCACATCTGCGTGTTCCAGATCTTAGGACCCTTGGTGCTCCAGGAGATCAGCATCCTACAGCGCTTCATCGTCAAGGCTGTCGAAACGGATTCCTGCTCCTTTCCCCACTGTACTGCCACCAGCGCAACCAGTGGAAGAAGTCGCCGCCACCGGACTGCTCACTCAACCACAGCGAACGTAAATATCACTTCCAAACCTCTTCCAGAGACCTTGGCATTGTTGTATATTATCAGTATATGATTTTCTAAGTTACATTAGGTATTATATAGCTGATTGCAGTTGATAACAAATTACACATATTTGTTTGATGCATAGTAAGGTTATTTACCTTATTTGTTTCAGAGTAGCAACAGTTTATCTTTCCAGATAACGTAGCTCTGATATAGCAACTCCCAACATAATCACTTGCTTTTTATGCATCTTATGCACTTTATTCCTTCTTCATTCATGGTATTCGTTTAGTAGTTGTTGATTACTCTTGTCTATCTTTTGTTAATAAAATTTATTTTATTACAACTTGTGTCTTCCTTGTGTTGATAATACAGAAGAGGTTCTACAAGTTAGAGATCCCACCAATCTTTCTTATGTGATGTACTCATAACCACACATTAATTGACACGTGATCCAAGAATCATAACGTCAGCTGTGACATGAGTACCCATCACTACCGTATTTCACCTCCCTAGGTTGGTGAAAGCTAAATTCACTGCCTTAACTGGCGTCCCTAGGTTGGCGAAAGCGAAATTTATTACACATCTGAGGGGTCAAAGGTCATGTGCATTCACCCAAGGTGTCTCTCCTTGCCCTAAACACACTGACACTTTTTCTGGATTCCCTGAATCTTTTCTCAATATTATGTATGGTAGTTGGTGAAAAACCTAAATTCTTTGTGATTTTCAATTAAGAAATGTGATTTTTGATTTGTTTGACACTTTTGTCATAAAATTTGGCACAAAGTGATGAGACATGATACAGCTTTGCTTGCAAGTACTGACATGCTCCTTTTATACCCAAACATGATATCTTCACCAACAAACTGCATATTTAAACTATAAACAAGTACATTTTTGCCTGAAAACCTCTTAAAACTACATGCCATGACACAAAACAGTAATATTTATAAAATGGTACAAACAGAGTGATACAATTTCAATTGGTGAAATGGCTGTTGGACTCTAATATCACACTCTTATCAGCCAATCAGATTCAAGGACCAGAAAGAACTGTTATATATATATATATATATATATGCTCTTAGCATTTCATTCATTGAGCTGGTGCGCCTTTATAAACCTCTGTTGTAACGAAAATAAAATTATATATTAAGAAAATAAAAAAATAACTTGTTTTGCCATTAATTGTGGTTTAATTGGTAATAGATTTCCCAGCTAACAAAAATATGTTCTATGAACGTTTTGCTAACATTTCCACATAGTCCCATGAATATTTCTGCAAGCACCTGAAAGTGCACACATTAGATTGTGTGTGGCACTATGCCAGTTTCTGAGGTGTGTAATTTCACAATGAATAAATATTTGTTACTTTAGTGGGCTAATGTGCCTTAACACATCCTCAAAAAACTTGTTTTACCATTACCCTGACCAAAAAAAAAAAAAAAGTGTGGCACCGAAGTACCATTGTTACTACCATGGTACAAAAACTCAGTAGAATCATTGTACTTTGTTTTTTTTTTTTTTTTTCAAAAGTGTTATTTATTATTATTATTATTATTATTATTATTATTATTATTCATTGGTGGCAAACTGCCTCAGGCTGGAATAAACTGTTTTGTCAACTGGGTAGCAAAAATCACAACAGCATATGGCACGCCCACCAGAGCAGAGGCAACCAATCAGAATACTGTTTCCTGTGGTCTGATGGGACAACACCCCAATACTATAACATAACTGTCAAAATCTTTTAAAATGGGTTTCAGTAGTTGCACTGGGGAACTTCAGACAGAGTCCTCTTTACCTTCTAAAGCAGATAAAGCGCCTGGAGCTCCCCCTATAGACTAAACATCCAAACATATATTAATGTTTTAATGCGTCATAAACTATCACCTGATGTTATTTTACAATGTTGTTTTAAATAAGGATGATAATCAAATCATTGTAAGTAAAATAAATGAAATGGTGTCTGTGGTGACGTTCAGACTGGACTGAAGGGTGTTAGTATATATTATATTATATTATATTATACTATATTATATTATATTATATTATATTATATTATATTATATGAAGAGTTCAGATGCAAAACCAGCTAAAAGCCATCTCGGTCAAAAATGAGGTAATGATACTGAGTGAATGCTCTCGACACATAGTATACGGCCATCAAATACTTTTACTTCAAACTCGTTAAATTCCAGCCTCAGCTCAATCAGAAGTACCAGTACTCACACAGAAAACTATACAAAGTAGCCAGAAAGAAATGCTCATTTTAAAGAAATACGTCAGATAGATTTAGAGGCTTTTGCATCTGAACTTTTCATATTATTATATTTGCATATTTGTAAAATACATTTATGTGTAAAGAAGGCGTTTGATATCTGTTTCTCTCCTAGTCAAGCTGGTTATGCCTTTCAGCAGGCTATTAAAGCTATTAAAGTTCCACACATTGTTTTTCTTAACAATTTTGAGCAATGAATTCATATCAAACTGCTTCAATGTACAGAGGTGTGTTATCTCTATATATTTTGTTTTTCATGAACATTAATGTCATCGCACAGCCCATGGACCTCACAAGACATCAATGGAGACAAACTATGTTGACAAAACTTTGATCCCCGCTAAAGAATCAGAAATCTACTGCTAAATCAACCCTGAATCATGCACTTTCCACAAATTACAGTTATTGCAAATCAGCTACAGTTACAAATTACATAATACAGTCTAAACTTGAGAATTTAAGACCCTTAAGGCCAGATAAAATAAGGACATATAAATGATAATAATAAAATCATAACAGTAATACATGTAAATACAGATACAGCAGTTACTATGGTCAGTCACAGAGAGTTTGATCACTGTTCTGTAAATTACCTCTGTCATTTCAGATTCCTGTAAGAAACACAAACACAAAAGGTCAAGGAGAAAAAGAAACTTAAACAAAACCTGCAGGAGCTCAAAAATATTAAATGAAATCTGTTGCAGTCTGAGAAGCTGTTAGTATGTAATGCGTAGTGAAATGTGTTACAAATATTGGTAGCACATCAGCAGTGGATCTGAAAACTCTCTTTGTGCATATTTCTCAGTTGGAAAGCAATAATATATACAACTGACAAATAGAGATGAATAATTAAAAATATGTTAAAATCACAATGCAATTTTATAGTGTTATCTCTTGTCACTGTAGCCAAAGTTACTTAGAATTTGAAAGACAAATTTTGACTGAAGTGTTTCTACTATCTCTTTTCCCTTTTCTCGCATTCAAATTAGCAGAACTGGCTTCAGCTTTTAGTCAAACAGGAAACATAAGTGTTCAGCAGGAAGTCAACAGTCTATTTTAGCAGAAACACGCTGAGCTCTCATGAACTGTTTTCACAGTTGTTTGTAGTCTGAGTAAAGTGTGAAGATCTAGTCTGATCTTTCTCTTTGGCCATTTTGGTACAGTAGTACACTACTAATACATGAATATCAGCACACTTACTACAAATATACTTTAACTTTACCTAAGTATACTTAATAAAATGAATTTGAAGCATACTTGTAAGTTTACTTTAAGGGTACATCAGAATGTGCTCTCATATCGTCTTCTGGAGTGGATATAGGCCAGGGTTGACGAACTCTGGTCCTGGAGAGCCGCAGCCCTGCAGAGTTCAGCTCCAACCCTAATAAAATCTCACCTGCCTGTAGCTTCCTAGTAACCCTTCAGACCTTGATTAGCTTGTTCAGGTGTGTTTGATTAGGGTTTAAGCAAAACTCTGCAGGGCTGCGGCTCTCCAGGACCGACGTTCGCCACCCGTGATATAGGCATATACAAAATGAACGAAATTATTTCACAAATATTTATTTTCTGTGTCATCATCGCCCCCTAGTGTCCTGATGCAAGAATGTTTGATTCATCAGTAACGGACTGATGTTGACTTCACAACTGCAGCCACGCCCACCAGAACAGACACGACCAATCAGAACACCATTTCCTGTGACCTGAGGGAAAAACACCCTAATACTGTAACAGAACTGCTCAAAATCTTTGAAAATAGGTTTCAGTAGGGCCTTCTTTCACAAAGTAAAACATCGGTTCAAACAAATCAGGACCAGAGTGTCTCGTTTTTTGACTTCAGACCTCACATTGTAAACTGGTCTTGCAGATAACGATCCTGGAGCGCCTCCTAGTGACTAAAGATGAAAACATGTTTTGTTTTATACAGTAATGTATGTTTTAATGTGTCATAAACTATAACGCAACGTTATTTTACATGAATTAGTAAAGTAAAGTTTATTGTCCAGCATCAGAGTGTCTGATTTCAGCATAAACGACATACAGGGAAAACAGACAGATCCCGAAAATAGTAGAAATTAGACAACTAATGCAAATACGCATTTTCTAATGGTCCGTCAAACGAAACCGAAAGTACTTTAAAATCTACTTACCACCGAGGAGCAAAGAGGAAAGCAAGATTAAAACACATTTATTCATGTTGCTTTTGAATTCAGGCTAATAAAGCTGATCAGGGTATTTTCATCAATACTTCAATTTATCCGTATAGTGCCGTATAGGGCGGCGCTTCGGGGGTTTTGTTCTGCCAATCCCAATCAGCAGTGGTGGCGATAGGGGACGGGGCTTGGCAAGCCTAAAAAGTTCAAATAAGGTTTAATGTTTTAATGTGCCTGTTATGTATAAACAATTATCTGATGGGGGGGAGGAGACAATTAGGACACGCTCAGGCGCACATTCTAATATTTAGGCCATCATAATCGATCATGGCTATTAAACAAGAAGCAAAAAATAAAATAAAATAAAATAAAATAAAATAAAATAAAATAAAAATAAATAAATAAATAAAACTTAAAACACATCTCAGAATAGAGTGTTTTTAGGACGGGTCATCAGAGGAACAAAAGGGGCGTTTGGCCAAGCTGAACCACGATTTCTAGGACAAGAAACAACATTCGTGTTTATTCTCATCATTTTCCATCATAGGTAAAATATTAGGCTAATATCTTAATTAAAACTGCCTGTACATAGCTTTACAACCTATTAACTTTAGTTTGTTAAAACATCGTGCCCTTTCCTGCTTACTAAGTCCTTATTTATATGACTTAGAAGCTTCCACTTTTTCCCCGTATAGTTTAGACAACATAAATTATCAGAACAAAGTATTCAGTAGTGCATTAACCGTGTAATCAATGCTCTTGTTTACATTGGAGTATTGCCAATATGGCCACGCATCCAGGTAACTGACCAAATCGTGATGTAAGTGCAAAACCCTCTATAGATTCGGTGGCTGAAGCCCCTGATTATTGTCAAAATAATATAGATTTCAATATAAATTCGGGACAGTGCTTAAAGGGTTTGCAAAAAAAGATGAAATTTGTTGTATTTGTGTTCAGGTCACTTGCTTATTTGTTAACAGAGTTGAGGATTTTACTATATGATTCTGAGAGAATTTGTATGATGCCAAAATCACCAGTTGACTGAAACTAAAAAGCATGCTGACACATTCCATGTTGAAGGAGTTTCTCATGTTTTAATAACCAGATCAAATATTTTGTTTTGATCAAATGTGGATATCAATATCAGTCTGAAGGAAACCTCAAAGTAGTTCACTTAAACAAATGTAAAGTTTATATAATTTGAAACAGTAATACATTATAAAGCACAGATACAGTTACTGTGGTCAATCTGGTGAGGAAACAGATTCACAGATCATTGTTCTGTGGTAAAACATGTGTAAACCACCTCTGTCATTTCAGATTCCTGTGAGAAACACAAAAGAAAAACAAACCTAATGTTACAGAGGCAAAACCTGCAGGGGCTCAAAATTAATCAGTGAAATTTGCTGCAGATTCACCATGAGGATTTACAAAGCATTGCACCTGAGAAACATTAGGAAACAAATGTGTAAATTGAAAATTACAGATTTTGAGTGTTTCTTGAACTGAATAAGGGGTGGGGGACTTTGATCCTGGAGGGCTGGTGTCCCTGCAGAGTTTAGCTCCAACCCTGAAAAAAATAAATTATATTTAAATATATATATATATATATATATACCAACCTGTATTCTAAAGACTATGATTAGCCAGGTGTGTTTGATTAGGGTTGGAGCTAAACTCTTAGCTCCAACCTTTTGTCTGTATTGTAATGGAGGACTCTCCTGAGTCTTTTATGCTTTTGGGACTTTTATTATGAAGTTTTAGAATGCAAATGGATTAAAAGTTTAACAACAGCAAACTTTAATAACAGTGGCAGTGTTATTGTAACAACAAGTGAACTGTGGAAACCATAAAACATGTTCAACATCAGATAATAACAATTACCACAGAAAGCATGATATAGCAGGTATTTAATGGTGCTTTACACTTACTGTCATTTGTCCAATCTGTTTGTGGAGTAATTGATGAGTCTCACATTCATGGGTCTGAACTGAAATGATGTTTAAAACATTATTAATATTCATCTTCTCTAGAATATTGTTGATTCTTTTTTGCAGATGTTTAAGCTTTAAGTACACCTACCTGCCTTTTTGCCTTTCCAGCACACACAATACATCCAAATTACAAACATATACAACAGAGAACCACCAGCAGCCAAGATCAGCACTATCACAAATTCACTGAGTAATGAAGAAGGTGAAGGAGACTGTGAAGTAGTATGTCCTGCAGCGACGGCGATAGAGAGAGAAAGTCAAGAGTTTAGTGATGTTGAGATGTTCAGTTCGGATTCTGATAAGATGTTACCTTTGCTGCACAGTGCCTGTTTGCCAATTCTGTACCCTGATATTTTTGACAAGAATATAAAGAATATATGAAGAGTTCAGATGCAAAAGCCCCTAAATCCATCTGTTGTATTTCTTTCTTTTTTTCTGGCTACTTTGTATAGGTTTCTATGTAAGTACTGGTACTTCTGATTGGGCTGAGGCTGGAATTTAGCGAGTTTGAAGTAAAAGTATTTGATAGATGTATACTATGTGTCAGGAGCATTCACTCAGTATCATTATCTCATTTTTGACCAAGATGGCTTTTAGCTGGTTTTGCATCTGAACTCTTACATCTTAAAACCTCCCACTAATTCATCATATGTCTGTATTTCATAAACTTCACTATGCCCAATTATAGACTCTCCCTCCTTCATTGAAACTATCACTTCATTTGTGCCAACAACAAACACACCTGGAGAACAAGATTAATAGCAGCTAATTTAAATCCTCTGAACAATTTTAATAGTACATTATGACTCAAGAAGCGAAGACAAAAAACATATTTGTAACTCACCGGGCAGAGAACACAAAGTCAAAGCGAACAAAATAATAAGTGTGTGTGACATTATCTCCAAAAGCTTCAGATAAAATCACCAAAAAAAAAATCTATAAATAATCTGAGGTTTATAAAGAAACTCTTCTGCCTGCGAGAATAAACTCGTGTGTGCTACAGTTCGTGAGCACAACTGTAAATGTGAACATGCTTCACACTCTAACTAGTCACATGATGCAGACTATGAAAACTAACATTTAAGAAATCTATGTAATAATTTGTATAACAAGTATAGCTCACACCAACATAGTTCATATATGCATATGGAATCTTTCAATGGTACATGTTTTGAGATTTTTCCAGTTGTTGCTAATGCCAATGAAGTTTTACCAGTTTCATTTTAGAAACAATATCTGTAGTAATGCTGGCATAATATAGTCACTGATGTTTGTGCGGCACCTAACCAAAGTTCATACATTTGTTGATGTGATCGTGCATAGCACTATTTCCTTTATTCTTGGCAGTTTCTGAGGTTTGTCATTTCATACTGGCTAAACATTTGTCACTTTAAGGGCCAATGTGTGACAACTTCCTACAGAAATATATATGCCTGTAATTTCAAGCGGACACAACCATGTCAAAAGAAATGACAGGAATGGAACCATGCATGGGGCACTGGTATATAGCCTAGTCCATCATGACATGCATGGCAATGCATGGTACAGTATTTTCTGCAGTTTTGAATGTTACACATTTTCTCTCTTTTTCTCTCCTTTTCTTCTCACTTCTCATTTCACAGAAGCAACATCCTCTAGAGCAGTCTGACAGTCTATTTCTGGTATGTTTCAAGTCAGAACTTGTCTGGCTTGTTAAAAAGCATCACTATTTTGACATAGTGGCCTACGAATGACTGATTAATCAGTAACAGACATATGTTGACCTTACAACAGCAGCCACAAACATCAGAGCAGAGACGAATTAGAACAACGTTATCTATGGATGCTGGTTGGAGTCTGGAGGACAAGAAGGAGTTCGTCTTTCTGTAGTAATAGCTACAGAAAGACAGTCTGTGAGTCTGACCTTAATCTCAGTCTCAGGTGTCTGTTCACTGACCTTCAGAGCCACATCAAACTTCCAGAACTGTGCTACTCACAGATCTACAGATTTTTTTCTGAAAATCACGTAACTTATGTTTTTTGCCAATAACTTATAGCTTAAATGTGTGTTGTTCCAGCAGAAACATCCCCAGAATAATTGTTTTTAAAAGTCATTCCCTCACCAAAAAAAAAAAAAAAAAGAATAAATAAAAATAAAAATAAAAATAAAAATGAAATAAAATAAAATAAAATTAAATTAAATAAAATTAAAAAAATACTGTAGTAGTATTCTAATGGTGTCCACTACAAATACCAATATAAACATTAAAACTGATCAACTTTTAACCATTAAAACCATTAAAATGGTTTTCTGTAGTGTGTTTTGGGACATTCCATTAGGATTTATTGGTTTAGAAGAAGGTGACCAATTACCAGTAGAGACCAACAGGGTCAATTACAGGTTCCATTAAAACCAATACAAGTCCCATTATAACCAGTAAAACCATTACAAATGTTGTGATGGTGTCTATTGTTTTTTGTTTGTTTGTTTGTTTGTTTCTCTTTGTTGTTTGTTTGTTTCAGAAGGGTTGTCAAAGAAGCATCATCGCCCCCTAGTGTCTTAATGTGAGAATGTCTGATTCATCAGTGAAGGACTGACGTTGACTTCACAACAGCAGCCACGATCAGAACATCGTTTCATGTTCAGAACGTTTGAAAAAGGTTTCAGTTGTTGTAGCCTTGTTTTACAAACTAAAATACATTGAACACAACAGGGTCAGAGTGTCTCGTTCTTCGGCCTAAAATTATACACTGGTCTTCTAGAACAGATGAGGCTCCTGGAGTGCCTCCTGGTGACTAAGAATTAAAACCTTTTCTTTTGCAACATTGTATTAATGAAGAAAAAAGCAGATTTCAAGCATCCTGGTTTACCCAAACAAATTTTATAATACAATATTGTATAATAATAATAATAATTAATATATATAATTAATATATATATATATATATATATATATATCCTTTTACTGAATTAAATATTTTTAGTGATGATGGTCAAATAAAAAATATATAGTATAATCACTGTAAAAATGTTTAAGATATTTATGTGTAGTTCTTTATATATTTAGGTGTAGTTTGTCCTATATAGAGAGCTGGTATTCATATTTCCATAGTAATCTGAAAAGTTTTGCATCTGAATGGGTGATCCAATGGAATGCAGCCCACACACAATTGGTAGACACCAAACCATTTGATCTATTCCAGCCTCCTTATTGGCTGATTGTAAGTTTGAATTCTGTTCTGTTTGTATTTAAACAACCTTTTCTGCTTTTTTTTTTATTCTTTTGTCCTCTGTTAAACCTTGTGCTCCACAGCTTTTCTAACTATTTTGCTTTTTTCAGTTCTCCATTCCATAAAGTGTTGCTGCTTTTAACAAGAGATTCCATGACCAAAGTTAGTATTGTAAGTTTATACTGTTTGCTGTTTTAAATCTTAAGTTGCTAAAACTCATTCACTCAAATGTATTAAAATAGGGTTCACAGAACTTTTTAAATTTGCCTTAAAACCAAAAAGAAATCTGTTTTTATTATATTTGCTGAACCTTTTTGAAGTGATGTGTTTTCAAAATGAAAGAACTTTTTTTAGAAACATTTTTATATGTTAATTTAAGTGTGTGTTTTCATCTGAAAGAAGCATTTTTAGAGCATTGCTTATCCACAATAGCTTGGATCTTCTTAAATGTTGGACATTTATAAAATGTATTTAAGATATTTATGATTTAGAATGTATGATAAACTGCTTTTAATCAAGATGTTTATTAGACGTTGTATATAGATGTTTTCCACATGAATTGCTCTGCTTTTTAGCAAATTCCTTAGAGATGTGTCTGTGTACTTGAAAATGTTTTGTTAAACCTGCAATAATTAACAACGTTATAAGTATGATATTGTTCAAGTGCAACCCAACAAGTGGCGTTAAGGTAACATTTAGGTAGGCCTAAATGTTACATCTGTGCTTTTGATGCTGAAATGGAAGTTGAACTCGATGCTTCTGCAATTCTCTATTATAGGCATGTGAATTTGGATTTATTCAGCCTGGTGCTTTTTTTTTTTTTTTTTTTTTTTTGGAAAAACACAATCACTTTTAGTAGGTAAAGATTTATTTATTTATTTATTTATTTATTTAAACTTAATTTTGCTGTGTTTAGTGATTATGACCCAGACTGTAGCCTAATTATGCATTTATACAGCAATTAAATCTTGTGATTATTATTTTTAAAGCACATTTATATATTTTTGTTATATTTGGCATTAAATGACAATATAGTAGTAGTGGGATGGTTTATAAAAGACCTGCTGAAAAAGTAAGTTACAGTTATTTTGACAATAATTTTCTTACTACCAAAACCCCTCTATTTGTCTTCCCTGAAGCCAGTACCCAACAAACACAGAATGTTCCCTTATGGTTCCCATTTGGTTATTTTTTTGGGAACCAAATGAGAACGTTCCCTGTAGGTTCTCTTTTTAATAACCTATAAAGAACCTTCCCAGAATGTTCCCTGCAGGTTATTTTTAGTTGTCATAACCATGTAAACCAATTAAAACTTTGCAGACGTTTCTGGTTATTCTAATGCTGACATGTATTAAAAAAATTAGTTTTTAGTTTTTTTAATAGTTGTATTAAATTATGATTTTCTTTTCAATTCGAATGCACATTTCTTTTAGAAATTGATGCATCCAGTCTTAATGTCCATCAAAATCTGCCACACACACACATGCTTTCACAAATACACATGCAAAAACACACTCATTGTTACGGTCAATGAAGACTAACTCATCCTCTTTGTCATTACATGGAAGAGGCAACTCTGCACTTTTCTTATTGCCCTTTCTGTGAAATATTGTTGTAATCATTTTCTGAACACACATATATTACAATAAACACTTCAAATAAATAAATAATTGCAATTCAAATTATTGATGTTACTATCTATAAAAAATCTCAATGGGGAAATACATTGCTTCAATTCCACTGTGGTACAGCGTTGCCATATGGCAACATACCTATTTTTCCATAGTGGTACAGTGTTGCCTTATGGAAACATTGATATTTTCTCATTTTACAGAAAAAACTTTTTTAGATAATATTAAAGAATTTTTTTTAGAAAAATGTAATTTACTATCCAAAAAAAAAAAAAAAAACATTGAGAAGAGACGTTCAGAAATTAGGTTTACAGAGCAACTTCTGGAACACTTCAACAGATGTCCTCCATGTTGGGGTGACAGTGGGGAAAAAAGTGTTTTGGAGGAACATTCAAATGTCACAAATGTCATGTGGCATAAAAAAAGACTACCTTAAGGCTACCTTTTGAATGTATTTACTACCTTACAGTTTTTTTTAATTGGTTTGGCGCAGTTTTCACAAGCAATTGGTACATTTTCAAAACTCTTCGTACTTATATCACAACAGATCATCAAAAGTGCACTTTTTCAAACATTTCAGCATATTTTCAATTGTGTTAGTACAATACACATAATCACAAAATATACTTTTCACTACACAAAATAAGTGTTTCATCTAAATAAATGTTTCGTTCACAGTAACTGCCTTTCATAATGTTATCACTATTAAATTTTTGATTTGCATCTCTTATCATTCAGTTTAATACATTTGTCTGTCATTTAATTCAACTGATCTTAATGTTTAATCAATTAATCATTCATTATGTCCATGGATTTTCAACTTGACTGATTGTTGTCTGGTCATTTGTAAGTTACAAATTGCTGCAAGAGCTTTCAATCAAGTAATACTAATTACTAATTGTTTCCCCTGATGATCACAATTAGTTACCATATAAGTAGAACTGTGTTTGAGACTTTGCACAGTTCAAATATGGAGCAGGACAGACACGTAGGGAGAGGAAACCTTCATCGAAGAGGTGGTGGTGCTCCTCGACAGAGAGGTGGTCTTCAGAGAAATGTAGGCAGAAGACAGCGCACCATCATCTCTAATGATCATTGTTGACCATGTGGTTAACAGAGGCTTTACCATGGCTGAGGCTGCCATGGTAAAGGTATATTTTGCTTATGTAAATGACTTGTTTTTTTTTTTTTATCCTTTTCGTATGTGTGTATGTGTATGTATGTATCTCATTTACATAAGCAAAATATACCTTTACCATATATAGATGTATAATATATATTTTTTTTTTGTCTGAACATAAGTGTAATATTTGCTGTGTACATTTTTACAGTTCAGTTACACTCATTCAGCACCAAGGACAATTTGAAACGCTTACCTTGTATTATTTGCTCCTGAATGAAATGATTGGTAAAAGTACTAAGTTGAAAAAAGATCTTACTGTTTTGTTTGGGTGATTAAAGCAAATGTTCTCAATATATATCACAATGATCTTGTGTTTTGAAACAATGATTAAGTGGAATGAAAATATGTGCAAATACTATGAAATCATGACATCAGATTTGAAAGAATGACTAGTGGTGTTACAAATGTGATCAGTTTAAAGTTTTGTACTAAGAGATTTAAAAATGCACACTTTACTTATGAAAATAGTACCAAACCAATAAAAAAAAAAAACTGTAATACATTCAAAAGGTGATGGACCAAACTTCAGTGAGGAAACACCATCACAAACCAAAAGGTATTCCATGTGATTTGCATCAGTTATTTAAATTTCTTCACTATTGTGTATGCATCTTTCCATAGTCATGAGTAGGACAATGCACTTCAAATGAGACTGAAGAATCTCCTTTAATAATATTTTCCCTCTGTTCTTGTCAGTGAAAGATTTCACATTCAGCTGTGTTTAAATTTGACCATTCAAAAGGTGATGGACCAAACTTTAGTGAGAAAACACCATAATTTTCCAAAAGGTATTTTAGGTATGTTGTTTTCTAATTGTTGACCATAAACTGTATGATGAAAAAAAAAAAAAAAAAAAAAAAAAAAATATAGTGTTTATGGACTTTGTTTCTGGGTGACACTTCAGGGTTTTGTTCTGCCAATCCCAAACAGGGGACAGGGCTTGGTGGGGCAAGCCTAAAAAGTTCAAATAAGGTTTAATGTGTTAATGTGCCTGTTATAAAACAATTATCTGATGGGGGGAGGAAATAATTAGGTCACAGTCTGGCACACATTCCAATATTTAGGCCATCATAAACAATCATGGCTCGCTATTAAACAAGAGGCAAAAAAAAAAAAAAAAGATATATCTCAGAATGGAGTGTTTTTAGGACAGGTCATCAATCTGCAATGGCAGCACTAAACGTGAACAATGCCACAGAACCAAGCAAAACATATTTTGCTGATTATGATTTTGCTGAAAATGGTCAATTATTGTCATGTTTGGACTGTACTAATTGGTCGGACCAGAAAAACATTTGGAGTACTTACTGTAGACTGCCAAACTCAAAACTCAAAACTCAAAACTCAAAAAAAAAAAAAAAAAAAAAAAAAAAAACAAAAACAAAGGCGTTTGGTTAAACTGAGGCAGGATTTCCAGGGCAAGAATCTTGACAACATTCGTGTTTGTTCTCATCATTTTCCATCAGGTAGGTAAACTATTAGGCTAATATCTTAATTAAAACTGCCTGTACATAGCTGTACAACCTATTAACTTTAGTTTGTTAAAATATTGTGCCCTTTCCTGCTTACTAAGTCCTTATTTATATGGCTTAGAAGCTTCCACTTTTTTCCATAGTTTAAACAACATAAATTAGCAGAACAAAGTATTCAGTAGTGCATTAACCATGCAATCAATGCTCTTGTTTACATTAGAGTATTGCCAATATGGCCACGCATCCAGGTAACTGACCAAAATGTGATGTAAGTGCAAACCCTCTATAGCTTCGGTGGGTGAAGCCCCTGATTATTGTCAAAATAATATAGATTTCAATATTAATTCAGCCTTGTGATAATAATAATAATAATAATAATAATAATAATAATAATAATAATAATAATAATAATAATAAAATGTTGATCGTCGCACCTTTGACTGTCGTTTTGAAACACAAGATAAAGTGCATCTTTTAAATTCACGTCTGGACGCCCTGTGCTCTTTTCCATGCAGTTCTCGTTTGGGTGGATGGGACAGTGCTTAAAGGGTTTGCAAATAAAGATGAAATTTGTTGTATTTGTTTTCAGGTCACATGCTTGTTTGTTAACAGAGTTGAAGATTTTACTATATGATTCTCAGCAGTGTTGGGGAGTAACTAGTTAATTTAATTACAAAATAAACGTAATTGTAATTAGTTACAGTTACTGAGAAAAAAATATGTAATTAAATTACAGTTACTTTTGAAAAATGCCAGTGATTACAAAGGGGGTTATATCTGAATTTTTTCACCCACCCACCCCCACTTACAGATTTAAATATACTTATTTTAAATTGCATTGACTGCTCTAAAATGAGACACCAGTGTTTCAGGAGTTTAGGACACAGAACAGGACACATGCTTATTCAATAACTGTTTTATTTCCTATTTGGGTTTATGCATAAACTTTATTTTTTAAGATTGTTTTTTCCAAGGCATTGTTAGATGCTAGTGTTTTCTGTCATAACTATGCAAACATTTGATTATGATGTTATTTATGTTATGACATATAATGCAACTGCGTTCACGGTGACCGGAGTTTGATTCCTGTCTTGGGGTCCTTTGCTGATCCCGCTCCCTTCTCTCCTCCCAGCTCTTTTCTGTCATCTCTCTACTGTCCTATCACAATAAAAGGCATAAAAAGCCCAAAAATATAAGTAAAAAAAAAAAGTCTGAATTTGTGGTGGCTGTGCTTTAAATTAAATTATTACACAGCTCAGACTCTTTCGGGGCAACTTAAGTCAGTCCTACATGCTTGATATTTTTTCTTGGCAGAAGTTTTGCGTTTGGTTACCTAATAAAATATTAAAGCTTAATTCAATATTATGTGTACAATTTCTTAATTCTTTCATCCTGGTATCATGGACTTGCTATATTGTTGCTGCCATTTTTTGTACATTGTAATGGATTATAAGATAACTAACAAACTAGTACTACTACTTAATTATTTATGTGGTGAAATGTTGTATAAGAAAACTGGAATGACTGCACTGTATCCCTAAAATGTCTAGTTTGAACTTGCTGTTTGCTAGCAACTGATTTCTTTATGAAAGCTTTGCATTCAAATATTTCAACTCAGATCAGTGTTTTGTGTCTAAGTATTTTGACATGAAACATCTAAATAATCTATCAAGCAGCTGTGTAATAAGTAAGATAATGTACATTCAGCCAGTTGTTATCGCAAAATAAAGATGTATGTTACTTATTATAATCTTAATTTAAGTGATAAAGGATTTTGAAAGTCTGACAGTAATCAGTGTTGAGTGCTACTGTAAAGTTAACTCTGCCTGGTTTAAATGTTTCAAAATGATTAACAGTTGAAAATATTAGAAATGTAGAAAAGTAATCAAAAAATAATTAAAAGTAATGTTACATTACTTTAATAAAGTAATTGAAAAGTTACACTACTTATTACATTTTAAATCAAGTAACTTGTAATCTGTAACCTATTACATTTCCAAAGTAACCTTCCCAACACTGATTCTGAGAGAATTTGTATGATGCCAAAATCACCAGTTGACTGAAACTAAAAGGCATGCTGACATATTCCATGTTGAAGGAGTTTCTTATGTTTTAATAACCAGATCAAATATTTTTTTTTGATCAAATGTGGATATCAATATCAGTCTGAAGGAAACCTCAAAGTAGTTCACTTAAACAAATGTAAAGTTTATATAATTTGAAACAGTAATACATTATAAAGCACAGATACAGTTACTGTGGTCAATCTGGTGAGGAAACAGATTCACAGATCATTTTTCTGTGGTAAAACATGTGTAAACCACCTCTGTCATTTCAGATTCCTGTAAGAAACACAAAATAAAAACAAACCTAATGTTACAGAGGCAAAACCTGCAGGGGCTCAAAATTAATCAATGAAATTTGCTGCAGATTCACCATGAGGATTTACAAAGCTGCAATCATGAGAATCAAATTAGGAAAATTACAAATTGAGTCAGTGTTTGAAAATCAGGGGTGGGGAACTTTGATCCTGGAGGGCTGGTGTCCTTGCAGAGTTTAGCTCCAACCCACCACTACCTGAAAAAATAAATAAATAAAATAAAATAAAATATAATAAAATAATATAAATATATATATATATATAAATATCAGATGCAAAACCAGCTAAAAGCCATCTCGGTCAAAAATGATATATCAGTCTGAAGGAAACCTCAAAGTAGTTCACTTAAACAAATGTAAAGTTTATATAATTTGAAACAAACTTTCTAAAATACCAGCCTCAGCCCAGTCAGAAGTACCGGCACTTACATAGAAACACATGTGAAATACATATGCATTTTTTAAAGAAACCAACCTGTACACACCAATCTGTATCCTAAAGACTATGATTAGCTTGTTCAGGTGTGTTTGATTAGGGTTGGAGCTAAACTGTGCAGGGACACCGGCCATCAGTCAACGTTCCCCATCCCTGCACTGAATGATGGTCTTTTGTCTGTATTGTAATGGAGGACTCTCTGTGTCTTTTATGCTTTTGGCACTTTTATTATGAAGTTTTAGAATGCAAATGGATTAAAAGTTTAATAACAGCAAACTTTATTAACAGTGGCAGTGTCATTGTAACAACAAGTGAACTGTGGAAACCATGAAACATGTTCAACATCAGATAATAACAATTACCACAGAAAGCATGATATAGCAGGTATTTAATTGTGATTAGCACTTACACTTACTTTGTGGAGTAATTGATGAGTCTCACATCCATGGGTCTGTACTGAAATGTTTAAAACACTATTAATATTCATCTTCTCTAGAATATTGTTGATTCTCAAAAAGACATGTTGTTTTTGCAGATGTTTAAGCTTTAAGTACACCTACCTGCCTTTTTGCGTTTCAAGCACACACAATACATCCAAATTACAAACATATACAACAAAGAACTACCAGCAGCCAAGATCAGCACTATCACAGATTCACTGAGTAATGGAGAAGGTAAAGGAGGTTGTGAAGTAGTATGTCCTGCAGCAACTGCGATAGAGAGAGAAAGTCAAGAGTTTAGTGATGTTGAGATGTTCAGTTCGGTTTCTGATAAGATATTACCTTTGCTGCACAGTGCCTGTTTGCCAATTCTGTTTATTTGTACCCTGATACTTTTGACAAGAATATAAAGAATATATGAAGAGTTCAGATGCAAAAGCCCCTAAATCCATCTGTTGTATTTCTTTAAAATAAGCATTTCTTTCTGGCTACTTTGTATAGGTTTCTATGCAAGTACTGGTACTTCTGATTGGGCTGAGGCTGGCATTTAGCAAGTTTGAAGTAAAAGTATTTGATGGACGTGTACTATGTGTCAGAAGCATTCACTCAGTATCATTATCTCATTTTTGACTGAGATGACTTTTAGCTGGTTTTGCATCTGAACTCTTCATATCTACCTATATGCATGTTTTAAAACCTCCACTCTAATTCATCATATGTCTGTATTTCATAAACTTCACTATGTTCTAATATAGACTCTCCCTCCTTCACTGAAACTATCACTTCATTTGTGCCAACAACAAACACACCTGGAGAACAAGATTAATAGCAGCTCATTTAAATCCTCTGAACAATTTTAATAGTACATTATGACTCAAGAAGCGAAGACAAAAAACATATTTGTAACTCACCGGGCAGAGAACACAAAGTCAAAGCGAACAAAATAAGTGTTTGTGACATTATCTCCAATAGCTTCAGATAAAATCACAAAAAATATCTGTAAATAATCTGAGGTTTACAAAGAAACTTGTCAGCCTGGGAGAATAAACTTGTGTGTGTGATACAGTTCATGAGTACGACCGAATGTGAACATGCTTCACACTCTAACTAGTCACATGATGCAGACTATGAAAACTAACATTTAAGAAATCTATGTGATAATTTGCTTATCATGACAAGTATAGCTTTACTGATGCAGCGCCTTGTTGGTAATGTCCCAGAGTTTTTTCATAGTTTTATTTTTGTTTGTTGATGTGATTGTGCGTAGCACTATTTCATTTATTCTTGATAGTTTCCAAGGTTTGTCATTTCACACTGGCTAAACATTTGTCACTTTAAGGGCCAGTGTGTGACAGCTTCCTACAGAAATATATATGACTGTAATTTCCAGCGGACACAACCATGTCATAATTATTTTTAAAGAATTTTTTTAATTACAATGATGGAACCATGCATGGGGCATTGATATATATAGCCTAGTCCATCATGACATGCATGGCAATGCATGGTACAATATTTTCTGCAGTTTTGAATGTTTGACATTTTTCTCTTTTCTCACTTCTTATTTCACAGAAGCTACACCCTGTAGAGCAGTTTGACAGTCTATTTCTGGTAAGTTTTACAGTTTTTTTTAACTGCTTATACACATTTTCAAAACTTTGCCTCTATTTTTCTTTACACACAAATCCAAGAACTGCACACATAAAATGCAAAATGCCTTACAAAATGAGGCACTGCATTCAAAATATCACAAACACATCTCAAAAGCAAACATTTGTCATACATTGCAAACACTTTTGCCTTAATATTATATTTTGGGACATATCATATACACACAGTTATTCAAAACCTAAAGCTCTTCTTTCATGAGTTCATATGTACATTTCTGTACAAGATTAAAAGTAACTGGCAAAATTCACAGTACTTGTCAAAATTCATGGGAAGCAAGATTGAAACCAAACTTTTTTTTTACTGTAAGCATTTGTTGTGAATACAGTATTAGACAGTACAAAAGAAAATAAATACACTATCTGTCAAGATTTTTAAATGTTTTTTTTTTTTTTTTAAGAATTCTCTGATGCTCACTAAGCCTGCATTTATTTGATTCAAAGTACAACAAAACAGTAAAATGTGTAATTATTTTTGCCATTTAAAATAACTTTTTTATATTTGAGTATATTTTAAATGTAATTTATTCCTGTGATTCAGCATTATTACTCCAGTCACATGATCCTTCAGAAATCATTCTAATATTTTGATGTGTTGGTCAAAATTATTATTATTATTATTATTATTATTATTATTATTATTATTATTATTATTATTATTATGTTGAAAACAGCTGAGTAGAATTTTGTCAGGTTCCTTGGATGAATAGAAAGTTCAGAAGAACAGAATTTATCTGAAATAGAACTTTTTTGTAACATCATAAATGTCTTTATCATCACTTTTGATCAGTTTAAAGCATCTTTGCTAAATGAAAGTATTAATTTCTATAAATTATTTCACTGGAAAAATAAATAAATAAATACTGACTCCAAGTTTTTGAATGGTATAGTGTATAATGTTACAAAAGCTTTTTATTTCAGATAAATGCTGATCTTTTTATTTTCGATTTGTCAAAGAATCCTAACCTAAAAAAAAAAAAGTACTCATCTGTTTTAAATATCTATAATAGTACAGTTTTTCACAGTTGCTAAAACACTAAACCCCATTCTCTAAACCAAATTCTGAATAGCCTAAACCAATTTGTCAAATAAATCACTCTTTATACAAAACCTTAAACAATTTTAGTTTGCAGATCTCATTCACTCTTTTTGCAAAACTCTAAACACATTCTCACTCACTGAGACACAGTTTGCTCTGTGATAAACTTGTGATGCAAAACCCTAAACACAAGAAAGCCAAAGTTAAGCAAAACTCCAACATGGGTGTCATCGTTAACACACAGTAACTCAAAATTCTTCACACTTGTTTCAGAATATTTAAATATACAAAATATAAGCTAGTTGAAAGTGCACAGAAGGCAAGGGTGCATCTGCCAATCTGAGAGGTATAAAAGAGTGTGAATATGTGTTCGGAAAAAAAAATGTATATATATATATATATATATATATATGTGTGTGTGTGTGTGTGTGTGTGGGTGTGTGGTGTTTTAGAAAGCACAGGCATTCAATATTGTTCACTCAAGTCTGCAAAGTTTGAGCTCAACTAGCAAACAAGTAACCAAATGGAAACACTTGGAGTCCAAATTTATCACACACCAATCAGAATATTCGATGGAGATAAAAGGGCCAAAATCATCTTACAGTTTGGTGCATTTCTCAGATTAAAAATGAAATTCTCAAAACTACTTGTTCAACCTCCACATCATCTAGTCACATCATAAAATAGTGCACATCATAAAATGTTTCCAATTTTTTTTAACAAGTTCCATTTGCTTTGGTACGTTCATGCAACTGATTATGCAACTGATTTGTCTGCGGTTCAGTTCCTATAGTCATGTTGCCCAAAATTTATTACATGTATATAGAATTGTTACCTGTGGCAGCATTATCAACTCATCATTATCTTTAGGTCACGTCCCTAAACCATTCAAGCTGGCGGTTATTAAGCCTCTTATTAAGAAACCACAACTAGACCCTAGTGAACTGGCAAATTACAGACCCATTTCTAATCTTCCATTTATGTCTAAATTTTTAGAGAAAGTTGTATCTGCTCAACTGTGCTCATTCTTGCAAAAAAATTATGTCTATGAAGAATTTCAGTCAGGTTTCAGGCCCCATCACAGCACAGAAACTGCACTTGTTAAAATCAGTAATGACTTGCTTCTTGATTCAGACCAAGGCTGCATCTCACTGCTAGTTTTACTTGATCTTAGTGCTGCGTTCGTCACTATAGATCATGACATACTAACAGATCAACTACAAAATTATGCAGGTATCCAAGGGCAGGCTTTAAGATGGTTTAGATCCTACCTGTCTGATTGCTACCACTTTGTTTATTTAAATGGAGAGTCATCTCAGTTATCACCAGTAAAGTATGGAGTGCGACAAGGATCTGTCCTAGGTCCTCTACTATTTTCAATATACATGCTGCCCCTTGGTAATATTATTAGATAAGACAGAGATATTATTTATTGGACCAAAAAAACAATACACAGAATCTTTTGACTTACAATCTACAACTAGACGGATGTACTGTTACTTTCTCTATAGTCTGGGTGTTATATTAGACAGTAAAATCATATTTCTCATGTTACAAAAACAGCATTCTTCCATCTTAGAAACATTGCCAAGCTACGAAACATGTTAACTGTTTCTGATGTAGAAAAGCTAGTTCATGCATTTATGACCTCTAGACTGGACTATTGTAATGCACTACTAGGTGGTTGTCCTGCATCTTCAAAAAAAAACAAGCTACAGATAGTCCAAAATGCAGCTGCTAGAGTCCTTAATATGAGGTAATATGATCAAGAAAATGGGGTAATATGGGGTAATATGATCAAGAAAATATGATCATATTACCCCAATTTTAAAGTCTCTGCACTGGCTACCTAGTAAGTTCCGCATCAGCTATAAAATAGTACTTTTTACCTATAAGGCACTTAACGGTTTAGCTCCTGCATACCTAACTAGTCTTCTACCACGCTACAATCCATCACGCTCCCTAAGGTCACAAAACTCTGAACTGTTGGTAGTACCTAGGATAGCAAAGTCCACTAAAGGAGGTAGAGCTTTTTCACATTTGGCTCCCAAATTCTGGAACAGCCTTCCTGATAACGTTCAGGGTTCAGACACACTCTCTCTGTTTAAATCTTGATTAAAGACTCATCTTTTTAGCCAAGCATTCAAATAATGCATCTCATAAACTTTTCCTGCAGTTATATCTGATCAAATGTTCATTATTAATCTTTTAGCTCTGGTTTAACAAATCTTTCTTTTCTTAGTTTGAACAGCAGCTACGCTAATTATGTTCCTATTTGTTCTCTGTTTCTGCCATGGGATTGACATCTTGTGGTAACTAGCAATTCACAAGCTCCTGTCTGGATCCAGAACACTTAAGAAGAGATGATGCCAATCCCACAGAGGATTTCATATACCAACCCTGAAACAACATACAGCACTACCGAATTCTGCTACTGATATAGTGTTCTTTGTCTGTTTGATTACGTCATTTATTGATCTTTACCACACATCTCTGCCATATGTACATCAAGATACTACTACATATATTGTAAAAAAAATGTTAATTTAATCTACTAATGTAAAGACTACAGATCAACCAATGATGAAGCAGTTCTCTGAAATTTCTTTTTCTTTTCTATTTCATAATAACTTTGTAATGTATTTTCATTTTTTTTAATTTAATAATCAGATGAATACTCAAGATGGCGCCGCACATGGCAGCCGTGGTGTTTCGCTCTCCAGTTGTTTTGGTGTTTTTGTTAGTTTTTCCTGTTTTTTGTTTGTCAAACATGATCAGTTTTACCAGGGATGAACTGCTGAACATTCAGCAGAACACACCACAAAATTTTCTACCGGTTTTCGACTATTCGGACGTTTTGTTGAACATTGTAGTTGGCGGAGCAGCAGCGCTGATCAAACGCTTTAGGAAGCGCAGATGGGGGAAGCGAGCCGGCACGCTTGTTAAACGTAGACAGCGCGGATTTCGAACGGCACTGCCTTGCAAACATCTGGCGAATCTCCGCTCTCTACCCAACGAAACGGACAAACTTCTTCTGCTCTCCCGGACAAATAAGGATTTTTCAAACTCCGCTGCTCTGTGTTTCACGGAAACTTGGCTGAATGATGCGATACCAGACAGCGCGCTTCATCTGCCGGGCTATCAGCTGTTTAGAGCGGATCGCGACGCAGAATCAACGGGGAAATCGTGTGGCGGCGGTCCCTGGAGATCCCTGGAGCTGTGTGAAGTCCCATCCTGCTTCAAACGCTCCACCATGATGGTGGTCCCAAAGTCCCAAAGAAACCCAAAATTACTGGACTTAACGACTATAGACCTGTTGCTTTAACGTCTGTGGTCATGAAGTCGTTTGAAAAACTGGTTTTGGCATATTTAAAGAACATCACTGGACCCTTACTGGACCCCCTGCTGTTTGCTTACCCAGCAAACAGGTCTGTGGATGATGCAGTAAACATGGATCTGCACTTCATTCTGCAACATCTAGACAAAACAGGGAATTATGTGAGGATCTTGTTCGTGGACTTCAGTTCAGCCTTCAACACCATCATTCCAACACTTCTCCAGTCCAAACTAGCCCAGCTCTCTGTCCCCAGCGCTATCTGTCAATGGATTTCCAGCTTTCTGACAGATAGGCAACAGCTAGTGAGACTGGATAAATTCCCATCCCACAGCCGCACCACCAGCACAGGTGCTCCTCAGGGTTGCATCCTCTCTCCACTGCTCTTCTCCCTGTACACCAATGACTGCACATCTAAAGACCCCTCTGTCAAGCTCCTGAAGTTTGCGGACAACACCACACTCATCGGCCTCATCAATGACGGAGATGAGTCTGCTTACAGACAGGAGGTTAAAGAGCTAGCTGTCTGGTGCAGTCACAACAACCTGGAGCTCAACACGCTCAAAACAGTAGTGATGACAGTGGACTTCAGGTGGAACCCCCCTGCTCTCCCCGCACTTACTATCATGGACAGCACTGTAACGTCAGTGAAAACATTCAGGTTCCTGGGCACTACAATCTCTCAGAACCTGAAGTGGGACAATCACATTGACCTGATTGTTAAAAAGTCCCAGCAGAGGTTGTACTTCCTTCGCCAGCTGAGGAAGTTCAATCTGCCGAAGGAAGCTGCTGAAACCCCAGCCCACTTCCTCTTTGAACTGTTGCCATCTGGTCGGCGCTACAAAGCACAGACTACCAAAACAGCCAGACATAGAAAAAACTTCTTCCCTCAAGCCATCTACCTCATGAACAGTTAAATGTTGCCCCCACTGTGCAATAAAATGTGCAATATCGCTATCCATACCTATATTTACAGTTTTTTTTCAGCTGCTTACACACAAAATCTTTACTTGTCACACAGTTTCTAAAACCTGACACTCAAACACCAGAACCACACACCAAATCTGCAAAACCATACACTAATTCTTGGCCTTTGACTCAGTTTTCAATTTCATAAAACACTTTTGCAAAACAAAACACACAATTCTTTATGAAACGCACAAGAATCTAACAGGAAGTATCTTGATTTTCTATTTCAAACACAACCAATCAAAATGCCACACTAATTTGTCAGTGCCTCACACTAACACCTCACTTGTGCAAACACTTATTGCTTTACTTAACACCAACCAATCATGGTTTTAGAATAGACCTTGGAATAATCACAGTTTTCAAAATTATTAATTATGCAATGCATACTGTGAAATATTTAAACTATTCAAAATTCTTTGATTCAGGATTCTTTGATTAATAGAAAAAAATTCTATATAAACTTCTGAACTTTCTATTCATCAAAGAAACCTGAAAAAAAAAAATCTACTCAGCTGTTTTCAACAAAATAATAACAACAGCAATAATAATAATAATAATAATAATAATAATAATAATAATAATAATAATATTGTTTTTGTGTTTCTGAGCAGCAAAGCAGAATATTAGAATGCTTTCTGAAGGATCATGTGACACTGCAGTAATGATGCTAAAAATTCAGCTTTGAAATCACAGGAATATATTACATTTTAAAATATATTCAAATAGAAAAAAAAAGTTATTTTAAATAGTAAAAATAATTCAAAATTTTACTATTTTTGCTGTATTTTGGATCTTGCTTTTTTATATTTACCATATTTTTCAACATCTCTCTACCAATTACTTTCAATCTTGTACAGAAATATACATAGAAGCTCATGAAAGAAGAGCTTTAGGTTTTGAATAAATGTGTGTATATGTTATATGCAAAAATATAATATTATGGCAAAGGTGTTTCCAACGTAAGACAAATGTTTGCTTTTGAGACGTGTTTGTGATATTTTGAATGCAGTGCTTCATTTTGCAAGAGATGTGAGGCATTTTACATTTTGTGTGTGCAGTTCTTAGATTTGTGTGTAAAGTTTTGGAAAAAAAGAGGCAAAGTTTTGAAAATGTGTGTAAGCAGTTGAAAAAAACTGTATTATAGATACGTTATTGCTTTAACATATCTTCCATACATTCAATTCGCTTGTATAATTTGTATATAGAACATCTGTACTTACATTATATTGTCTATTGTGTATTGTCTTTCACATATTTATTCTAATCACTCGTTTATTTGTCTATTGTTTGTGTCTTTTTATATATTTATTCTAATCACTTGTTTATTTGTTATCTGTGTCTTGTCACTTGTGATACTGTCTGTGCACTGGAAGCTTCTGTCACCAAGACAAATTCCTTGTGTGTGTAAGCACTCTTGGCAATAAAGCTCTTTCTGATTTTGATTCTGATTCTGATGTATTTATTTATTTTTATCTTGATATTTTTTTTGTTTGTTTTCTTTTTTGTTGTTTTTTCTTTTTTTTTTTTTTTGTCAGACCACTAGTAAAAGTGTAACTGTGAATCTAATCCGGTCTTTTTCAATCAATATCCTGCATACAGTAATGTGTAATTTCGCAGAGGAAGAATAGGAGGTGAAAGAGGAAGAGAGGAGAAGAAGGAGGAGGATGACGACAACAACATGGAAGAGAAATAGTAAGGGCAAGGGCATGGGCAAGAAAACAAGCAGTCTCATGTATTTTAGTTGATGCGTGCCAGGGTTGGATCAGGCATGCAAGAGGATTTTACCCCCACTGCCTGTCCAGGGCCAATTTAGTCTGTGATGTTTAAGAGGTTCTTTGGCCTGTCCCAGACCAAAGACAGGATGCTGGGGCAGAATAATTATTTTTGTTGTTGTTTGCTGTTTTGTGCTGTACGCTACAGTACAATAAATTAAGGATTAAAACACTTGTAAATGTTAATACATACATTGTTGTGTTCATCATGTGATTTTTTTCTTATTACCAGTTATTATCAGTTTACATAGTATTGTTTTGAACTGATCTCTGTGTAAAACTGTGTTGTAGTGTGTGTTTTTGAGGGTTTGTTTGTCACGTCTGAGAGCAAAGTTTGTTTGTTTGTTTTTTTCAGCAAGATTGAGTTGTTTTGAGTGGAGAGCTTCATTTAGACCTGAATATAGTAAGTTCTGGGAATTGAGTTAGAAGTTATGGATTTGTGTTTAGAGTTTCGCAAAAAAGAGGCGTAATTTCAAGAAATGTGTTTAAGCAATTGAGAAAAACTGTAATGTGAGAATATCTGATTCATCAGTGAAGGACTGACATTGACTTCACAACAGCAGCCATGATCAGAACATCGTTTCATGTTCAGAACTTTTGAAAAAGGTTTCAATTGTTGTAGCCTTGTTTTACAAACTAAAATACATTGAACACAACAAGGTCAGAGTGTCTCGTTCTTCGGCCTAAAATTATACGCTGGTCTTCTAGAACAGATGACTCTCCTGGTGACTAAGAATTAAAACCTTTTCTTTTGCAACATTGCATTACAGTTTTTCGCGATTGCTAAAACACTATAGCCAGTCTTTTGAACTAAAATTTCAAAACCATAATGCCATTTTTCAAAAAGCACACCCATTTCCCTGAACTATAAACACTATTCACCTGCTTTAACACGTGAGTCAGATTTGGTGAACTGTTACTGCAAAACTCTACACACAAATCCCTACATTTCTCAGTGCTTACATCATGTGGTAATTTAGAAAGGACTAGCATTTAATATTGTTCACTCAAGTCTGCAAAGTTTGAGCTCAATTAGAACACAATTACTCAAGTGGAAACACTAAGAGTCAAAATTTATCACACACCAATCAGAACCTTTGATGGAGATAAAAGGACTAAGGTCAGCTTACAGTTTGGTGCATTTCTCAGATCAGAAATGAAATTCTCAAAACTACTTGTTCAGCCTCCACATCATCTAGTCACTTGTGCATCATAAAATGTTTCTATTTTTTTTGAACAAGTTGTGTTGGTACGTTCATGCAACTGATTATGCAACTGATTTGTCTGCGGTTTTCTTACATTATCAGTTCCTACTGTCATGTTGCTCAAAATGTATTACATGTATACAGTTCTCTGTGGTATAGTCTTACCCCTCAAAACATCAAGTCATTAGCTCATCATATGTCTTTACAGTAAATGCTAATTTTTTGATCTAGCTGTCATAAACTGTCAAGCATATTCTACACATTTCTATTAGACTTTTTGTAAATTTGCCATGAATTGTTCAAGTGAATATTGACTTTCAGCTCAAAGGTACATCTCAACATCTCACGAACCTTCAATTGGAGAGCATATAGACAGAGGACAATACAAGAGTTACAAATTCTGACAGTGCACTTTCTCTTTTATATTTTTGCCTTTGCCCATATTTCTTTTTACTTTTCTATTTCACAACGACTTTGTAATCTATTTTCATTTATTTAGTTATTTTTTATCTTGATATTTTATATTTTATCTTGACCTCTTAAAAGTGTAACTGTGAATCCTATCCAGTCTTTTTCAATTAATATCCTGCATACAGTAATGTGTAATTTTGAAGAGGAAGAGTAGGAGGTGAAAGAGGAAGAGGAGGAGAAGAAGAAGGATGACGACAACAACAACGTGGAAGAGAAATAGGAAGGGCAAGGGCAAGGGTTAGATCAGGCATGCTAGAGGATTTTACCCCTGCTGCCTGTCCAAGGCCAATTCAGCCTGTGATGTTGAGGAGGTTCTTTGGCCTGTCCCAGACCAAAGACAGGATGCTGAGGCAGAATAATTATTTTTGTTGTTGTTTGCTGTTTTGTGCTGTTCTCTACAGTACAATAAATTATGGGTTAAAACACTTGCAAATGTTTGTACATACGTTGTTGTGTTATGTGTTTTTTTCTTCCTTATTACCAGTTATTATCACTTTTTGTAGTATTGTTTTGAATTGATCTCATCAGTGTGTAAAACTGTGTTGTAGTGTGTGTGTTTTTGAGGGTTTGTGTGTCATGTCTGAGAACAAAGTTTGTTTTTGTTTGTTTTGTTTTTTTTCAGCGAGACTGAGTTGTTTTGGGTGGAGAGCTTCATTTTGACCTGAATATAGTTTGGGGAATTGAGTTAGAAGTTCCGGATTTGTGTTTAGAGTTTTCCCAAAAAAGGAGCATAATTTCAAGAAATGTGCTTAAGGAATTGAGAAAAACTGCAATGAAGAAAAAAAAAAAAAAAAAACAGATTTCAAGCATCCTGGTTTACCCAAACAAATTTTATAATACAATATTGTATAATAATTAATAATAATAAAAAATAAAAATAAAAAAAATTTTGAGAATCACTGAACTCTTAATCCCTTTTTATTTCTGCTTCTACTTAATGAAATAGCCTAATTTAGTGATGGTGGTCAAATTAAAAAATATGAGTATAATCACTGTAAAAATGTTTAAGATATTTACGTGTAGTTCTTTATATAATTAGTTGTAGTTTGTCCTATATAGAGCACTGTTATTCATATTTCCATAGTAATCTGAAAAGTTTTGCATCTGAATGGGTGATCCAATAGAATGCAGCCCACACACAACTGGTAGACACCAAACCATCTGATCTATTCCAACCTCCTTATTGGCTGATTGTAAGTTTGAATTCTGTTCTGTTTGTATTAAAAGCTTTTTTTTTTTCTTATTTTATTCTTTTGTCCTCTGTTAAACCTTGTGTTCCACAGATTTTCTAACTATTTTGCTTTTTTTCAGATCCCCATTCCACAAAGTGTTGCTGTTGTGCTTTTAACAAGAACTTTCATGACCAAAGCTAATATTGTAAGTTTATACTGTTTGCTCTGTATTAAATCTTAAGTTGCTAAACTCGTTCTAAGTTTTAACTCAAATGTATTAAAATATGGTTCACAGTGCTTGTACCATAAGTATTTTTAGTGCATTGCTTATCCATGCTTAGCTTGGATCCTCTTAAATGTTAGACATTTATAAAATGTATGATTTAGAATGTATGATAAACTGCTATTGTATATAGATGTTTTCCACATGAATTGCTCTGCTCTTTAGCAAATATCTTATGGATGTTTCCATGTCAAATACTTCAAAATATTTTAAACCTGCAATAGTTAACAGCCTTATAAGTATGATATCGTTCAAGTGCAACCCAACAAGTTGCGTTAAGGTAACATTTAGGTAGGCCTAAATGTTATGTCTGTGCTTTGATGCTGAAATGGAAGTTGAATTTCTGCAATTCCACAGATTTCTTCAGCCTGGTGGTGTTTGTTTTGTTACAAAACAAAACTTAAAAAACAATCACTTTTAGTAGGTAACGACCTACTAAAATACTAAATAAACAACTTGAAAACCACCGGGTTTTTCCACTTTGATAAAGTACTTAAACGATCACTTTCAAATCTGTGCTAACCCTGTCTTATACTGCCATCTAGTGGTTAAATATGAAATGCAGCTGGTTTTACGACTTGTTCTTCTACCGGTCCTTTAACGCCATTTTGATAATAAATAAATAAATAAATAAATAAATAAATACAGAATCACGTTTTTGCAAAGCTATTGTATTCTTCGCAAAGCACGTAGCTATAGCCTAAACGTCAATAGGCTAGACTCATTTTAGGTTTATATAAACGAAACCGAAAGTGTTGAAACGGACAATCAATCACAGTCCAGAAAAAATGGGTGGAAAATATGATAATAATAATAACAATAATACGCTACATGATAAGTTTAGGTTAATAAAGATGATGGCGTGAATTTAGATTGGTTAATTTAAATTTCTCCGTTGGAACTGAGCAATTTGGGAGCGCCCATTCCGGTAAATCACAAACAGATGTTCCTGTATATTAAAACAAAAACATTACTGTTTGCTGAGGATATACTCCATCAGATTTATATTGTCACCTCTCATAGGCAGACTGAGTAAGCTGACGGAATTCGATATGAACTTAATATCTAACACAATCTAAATCAAGATTCAAATGTGCTGGATTTTAAAGCAAAATTAAAACGTCAGTACGGTCTGTTAACGCTTAACCTTGAACAAGTCTACAAGCAGGAAAGACCGTAAATGCAGATACCGAGTTTTATTGGCATGAATCGCACCATGTGACAAGGGTCGGAGAGGAAAGGGGAGAAAAAGAAAGCATTCAGCACAGCGTTCTGGGCGCAGAAGAACGTCGTATCTACTGCATGCAAATAAAAAAAAGGATTATTTTTAAAATAAAGTATTACAGGGTATTTTTATTAATTTATTTTTATTGAAATCCCCCTTTTTAATTTCGTGATGATGCGAAACGAAAGCATTCTACCGGGAAACCTTAACAGTTAGGCGGGTAAGTACCCAAGCACGTGGCGAATGACGCTTTAATGCATTTAAACTTGAGTGAAACGAGAATGTAATAAATCAGCTGTGATTAAATCGAATATTTTAGTTCAATTAGCTCAGTAGCTTACATTTATATTCAGTTATTGTGGGAGCAGTTGAAATTAATATAATAAATCGTGAGCATGATCAAATGCGGTAGGTCTATAAATACGATCTGAAATGCCCCTTAACCTTTGGCTGCACTAAATGGAATGTAATGTTAATTAAGGTTAATATTAGTTTAAGAGCCTGTGTTATTTTAATACAGATTGTTTGTTGCCAGTTCAACATCCATTATTATTCACCCCCTACTGTCATATCCAGGTTGTGCTGAGCAACTGAATGTCTTCAACAAAAAGATACCAGTACTGTTTTTTTTAATGGCAGTTTAGCTGCAGTATGTCAGGGGAGCAAGGAAAGGACTTTCCGTCTGAGATGAGTGTCTCAGAGGAACAGAGGTAAGTCCGTTTTTAAAGAATCATTTTAGTTTCAGTATTACAGCTCTGTTACTGTAAAGCCAAGTGTTTATCATAAAAGTTCAGTAAGACAGATGAAAAATGGCATATTATGTGTTTATAAGAATCTACAAATTCCAAAGTCCAATGAAGGTGTTGTTTGCATCTGAATTACAACTTTCATTTCTCTGCCAAAAAAAAAAAAAAAGACCGGGGGTGTGGGAGGGGTTGGGGATTTGTAATGTCACAGCAATGCTGAAAGTGTTGTCTGAGGTATTTAAACATTGGGGGTTGCCAGGTCTCACACTTTTTTCGTTCCTGTTTGTGTTGCTGTAACATGTCTTTATTGAAATGTTTGTTGATTTGGATAAAAGTGTCTGCCAAATGCCAGTTAAATTTCTAGGACAGTTTAATGGTGGTAATGTAAAAAAAAAAAAAAAAAAAAAAAAAAAAAAAGGTTTCAAGAAGAGACATCTCCTTATCCAATCAACAAAACCTAAAGCGAAAGGACTATTAAGTACTTGTCATACTGTCATGGCAAGATTCCAAGTACCTCTTGTCATAAATTATACATATATATTTTTTTCTCATTAGGGAAAACACCCAAGTTCCTCTTGTCATTAGGGAAAGATCAGATTCTGAGATTTCCAGCTCTGAGTCTGTAAAGAGTGATCAGTCGAAAGGTGATGTACCACTTTTCAATGAGGAAGTTCCAACCAAAAGGTATTTCATGTATTTTCTATTGTCAGCAACACACAGACTGTGTTAGAAAATATTTCAGTGACTATTATCATGACAATTCAGAGTTTGTTTTTTAAAGCAATTACTTTATAACATAGTGATATCACCACCTTCTGACAGAAGAAAAAGGATAATGCACAGTTATAGTTTATTAAATTGTACTCACTGTAATTACCATCTGAATTAAACCTCTTCAAATGAAAATGAGGAAAATTCTTTGTGTTGTTAGTGAAAAATCAGGCCTACATGTATCCTTCAGTGAGGAAACATCATCAAAAACCAAAAGCTATTCCATGTGATTTGCATTATTTAAATTTCTTCACTATTTCATCTTCACATAGTCATGAGAAAAACAATGCACTTCAAATCAGAATCTCCTTTAATAATATTTTCTCACTGTTCTTGTCAGTGAAAGATCAGGTTCACCTGTATTAAGCTCTGTGTCTGTGAAGACTGACCATTCAAAAGGTGATGGACCAAACTTTAGTGAGGAAACACCATCACAAACCAAAAGGTATTCCTGTGATTTGCATCAGTTATTTAAATTTCTTCACTATTGTGTATGCACCTTCCCATAGTCATGAGTAGGACAATGCACTTCAAAAGAGACTGAAGAATCTCCTTTAATAATATTTTCCCTCTGTTCTTGTCAGTGAAAGATCAGGTTCACCTGTATTAAGCTCTGTGTCTATGAAGAGTGACCATTCAAAAGGTGATGGACCAAACTTCAGTGAGGAAACACCATCACAAACCAAAAGGTATTCCTGTGATTTGCATCAGTTATTTAAATTTCTTCACTATTGTGTATGCATCTTCCCATAGTCATGAGTAGGACAATGCACTTCAAAGAGACTGAAGAATCTCCTTTAATAATATTTTCCCTCTGTCCTTGTCAGTGAAAGATCAGGTTCACCTGTATTCAGCTCTGTGTCTATGAAGACTGACCATTCAAAAGGTGATGGACCAAACTTCAGTGAGAAAACACCATCATCTTCCAAAAGGTATTTTATGCTGGTTTCTAATTGTTGCCCATAAACTGTATGATGTATTAGAAAAATAAATAAATGTGTGTGTGTGTGTGTGCACCTGGTATTCATCACGTTATGGGGACCAAATTTTGACCTTGTGGGGACATTTGTGAGGTCCCCATGAGGAAACAGGCTTATAAATCATGCAGAATGAGTTTTTTTGAGAAAGTAAAAGTGTGCACAGTCTCCTGTGAGGGCTAGGTTTAGGTGTAGGGTGATAGAAAATACGGTTTGCACAGTATAAAAACCATTACGCCTATGGAATGTCCCCATAAAACATGTAAATCCAACATGTGTGTGTGTGTGTGTGTGTGTGTGTGTATTGTTTGCAGTCAACAATGAGTCATAAATACATAAAATTGTCTGAGATCATTCATTTTTGAAGCATCAGAAGAAACAAATGCTGATAAGATGAGTCACTGCTGATAGCTGTGGTGTTTCTATACTTAAATTTAAGATAAAACTAACTGCAGATAATGAGAAAAGCCACTCACCTTGAGTGTCTTTGAGTGGGGTTCAATAGCTAATTGGCAAATTTCTTCTCCTACAGTTGAGTGAAGAATAACAATGAATGGTTATAGTATAGCATGTGGGGAGAGGGAGAGCTCTGAGAACTTAATTGAACCTAATTAGAACATCAAATCCCTTCAAATAATTTTTTTAGTGAAAAATCAGGCTCTGATGTGGTCAGCTCTGTGTCTGTGAAGAGTGACCATTCAAAAGGTGATGGACCAAACTTCAGTGAGAGGAAAGCATCTAATAAAAGGTATTTAATGTTTCTTATTGTTGGTCACACACAGACTAGTATTAGAAGGTATTTCAGTAAGTATTTATCATAAACTGAATTGAAACAGTGAATTGCTTCTAATTATTAACTAAGACTGTAATAATTTTCTTTCATTTTTGCTCTTTGTTTTGTTAGTAAAAGATCAGGCTCACGTGTATCATTTAGTGATGAAACACCATCACAAACCAAAAGGTATTCAGTGTGCTTTGTTACATTCTTTAAATTTTGTATATGGTTTTTAAATTAGTGTTGGATGTTTTTGTGTGTATTTATATGCTGTATGTTCTGTATTGTGTGGTGAAGTCTGAAACAATTTTCCTATAAAGACAAAGTAAACTGAAACCATACATTTTTTAGTGTTGCATGTGATAGAACTTGAATGAATAATACAACAAATGTGCAGCCATGCTGCATTTAATTAGTTTTCACAACTTCTCTTTAAATGAGATTGAAGTAACCCCTCTAATGATTTGTGTGTGTGTGTGTGTGTGTGTGTTTACTTGTTCTTGCAACATTGTGGGGACCAAATGTCCCCACAAGAATAGTAAAACCTGAAATTTTGACATGGTTGGGATCAGCCTGCAGTCCCCACAATGTTAAAAAAAAAAAAAAAAAAAAAAAAAAAAGATTAAAAATAGTAAATGATATTTATCTGAAAATGTAACAATGCAAACATGTTTTCTGTAAGGGGTAGGTTTAGGGTTAGGGCTGGGTTAGGGGATATACAATATTGTTTGGTCAGTATAAAAACTATAACCTAACCCTAACCCTAAGTCTATGGAAAGTCCCCACATTGCACAAAAACAAACATGTGTGCGTGTGTGTGTCTGTCATTAGTGTAAGATCAGGCTCTCATGTGTCCAGCTCTGTGTCTGTGAAGAGTGACCATTCAAAAGGTGACGGACCAAACTTCAGTGGGAAACTCCATGTAACAAAAGGTATTTCATGTGTTTCAAAATGTGTTTACAGTGATCCAGTGTTTAATTATTATTAAACAATAATAATTTCATAATTGTATTAAATACTAATAAACAGGCCAAGACCTCAACCCCAACCTCATAATTAAAGTGAGTGATACAGCAATGTGGAATCTTTTCATTGCTGCTTGACTCCAAATAAAATGCATATAAATCTCATGAGACTTTTTCCAATTCAGAATGTGAGTGAGGTTTTGGGGGGTAAGTGTAATGGAGGTCAGCTAGTAAAAGCCTCACTAAACCTCACTCCTCTGGCCTGAAGAGGCGAACTAGCAACTAACAGTTTAATGACTGTGATGAAGCAGACTCAGTGATTGCATATATTCTGTATATCTCCTGTTCTGTTTTTATTTCCCTTTCTTTGTGTCATTAGTGTAAGATCAGGCTCACATGTGTCCAGCTCTGTGTCTGTCAAGAGTGACCATTCAAAAGGAGATGGACCAAACTTTAGTGAGAAAAAATCATCACCTTCCAAAAGGTATTTCATGTGTTTTACATTACAGTGATGTTAACTAATCTCCTCACTATGATGTATGTGATGAAACTTGACTAAATACAAGAATTTAGAGAATGCAGTGTCTGCTTTACTCTTTCTTGAACTCAACCTGGAGCTTCATTCCAGTAATAGTTACACAGGCCACCACAAGGAGGCATTAATTCACCATGGAAAATAGATCTTGCAACCAAACATGAATGTGTCCTTCCATTTATCTAAATACCATTTGCAGCATTAAACCTTTTCAAGTTAGACTGAAGAATCTCCTGTAATTTTATTTATTTATTTATTTTGTCGTTCTACTCTTTGTATCATTAGAGCAAATTCAGGCTCACATGTGTCCAGTTCTGTGTCTGTGAAGAGTGACCATTCAAAAGGTGATGGACCAAACTTCGGTGAAAAAACACCATGTAACAAAAGGTATTTTGTCTCTTTCTCAAACCATTTTACAGTGATCCATTGTTTAATTATTACTAAATTAAGCCAATCTATCATCATGCGTAACATACTGTAAAGGGTTAAATTGACATGTTCGATTTATTTCTGTAAGATTTGCTGATTACTATACTACAATATCATCAAAACATCTAACAAAAGGTATTTCGTGTCATTTGCATTATAGCAATGTTAACTAATTTCCTCACTGTGGTGTATATAATAGACAGTGTTAGGGAAAGTTACTTTTAAAAGTAATGCATTACAATATTGAGCTACTCCCTTAAAAAGTAACTAATGACGTTACTTAGTAAATTTTTTTGGAAAGTAATGCGTTACTTTACTTTTGCGTTACTTTTTAAATCTGGGCAGGGCTTGTTTGTTTGTTTTTAATACAAAAAGTTCTGTTTTTGGGCAAAAGCCTTTTCACACCAAAAGCATCAGACTTTGAGAAAAGTACATTTAAGTCTTTACAGTAGACCACAGAAGAAAAAAAACTCTTCAGCAATAAAAAAAGAAAAAAAAAACACAAATGTTATTTATTAGATTATTTTGAGTAACTTTATTAGATTATCTTGAGTAACTTTTGCTTATTAGTACGGTTGAATTGTATCATTGAAGGTCGGCAGCAATTACATTGGTTAATAAAATGGGATTAAATGCATAAAGGATATTTGTATTATTTAACCTAATTAATTAGTGCACTTTTTTGTCATTTTCTGAGTGGAATTTCACTGTTATTATTCATTTTGAGGAATACTGAATCTGTTTTTTTTTGTGTGTGTGTGTGTGAGTGAGAGGAATTAATGCATGTTCACATTTATTCTAGAACTAACTTCTTACTACCGATTTCTCTCAACATGGGGACAGGAGAGCTTTTAATCAATAAATGGGGGGAAAAGTAACTGGCATTACTTATTTGAAAAAAGTAACTCAGATATTTTCTTGTCAACTAAAAATTAATGCATTACTTTACTAGTTACTTGGAAAAAGTAATAATATTACGCAACTCATGTTACTTGTAATGTATTAATGTAATAATGTATTGCAAAAGTTTAATCTTTAAAGGAACACTCCACTTAAAAAAAAAAAAAAAAAAAGGCTAATTTTTCAACTCCCCCTAGAGTTAAACAATTGAATTTTACAGTTTTTGAATCCATTCAGCCGATCACCGGGTCTGGCGGTAGCACTTTTAGCATAGCTTATCATAGATCATTGAATCTGATTAGACCGATAGCATCTCGCTCAAAAATGACCATATATAATGACAATATTTTTCTATTTAAAACTTGACTTTTGTAGTTACATTGTGTAATAAGACAGAGGGAAATTGAAAAGTTATTTTCTAGGTTGATATGGCTAGGAACTATACTCTCATTCTGGCGTAATAATCAAGGAACTTTGCTGCTGTACCATGGGTGTGTCACAGCCGTTGTGTGTGGGAATGATGAGTTGGGACGAGGAGCTCAGGAACATAGAGTTTATTATATTATCCATAAAACGGAACAGGAACAAACAGGAACAGCAGGGAATCCATATGCAACACAACTACAAAGATGTTAAACAACATGGAGTGACCTACAATAACCGACAACCAAACAGGGAACTCAACCAAACTTAAATACACGGGCTAATCAGACAAGGACAGGTGTGATCGATTAAACAATGACATAATAATTGAAAATGGAACAGGAAAGACCCCAAATAAGGGCATACAAAGGGAAAACCCAAAGAAACAATCCACAGGGGTATGATACGGTGCAATGGGGCATAATGATATTATGCAGCACCTGAAAGTGACCGGCACTAAGCTTGTGTAGATGCAGAGTTGCAGCTGGCAGAGTTGACGTCTGCATAATATCATTGCGCCTGCTGCATCCATGGCTCATACTAGGGCTCATACGTTCACCATGGAAATGCAGAACAGTTAGTTTCAATGTAAGACCACTTTAAATATGACTGAATTACCTACTATGTTATTATTTTTTTTTTATTTCTCATTAGTGAAAGATCTGACTCACATGTATCCAGCTTGGTGTCTATGAAGAGTGACCATTCAAAGGGTGACGGACCAAACTTTAATGAGAAAACACCATCATCTTCCAAAAGGTATTCCTTGTTTTTTTTGTTTGTTTGTTTGTTTGTTTTGTTTGTTTGTTTTTGTTGTTGTTTTTGTTGTTGTTATTTTAGCATAAAAGTGTATTTCCCATCAACCACTTTTCTGCACTAATAAAGTAGTTAGCAGTAAGGAGCTGATTTGGCAGTGGTTTGAGCAAATGATATTGACTGCTGTGAACCTGTTATTTTTATATGATTTTCTTCTGTTTGTGTGTAATTTAGTATCAAAGGACTGAAGACCACAATAAATATTGGTGCAGAAATTACACGGTGGGAAGCTCTAAAAGCACAGAAGGGATTGAAGAGTGATGTGGAACTAGCGTGCTTTCTTCTCAACAGGTGGGAATACAATATACCACAGTTTACCTTTTCCAATTTAGTATATTACAAAAAATTGGATCTACTTTGCCAAAACTGGTAATAATAAGCCAAAATATGTAACATAGTTTTGAAATGTAATGTGGTTTTTGAAACAAATTTATTGCGTGCAGTGATCCATACATCAATGAAAATATGATTCACAATACCATTTAAGTTAAATTCAGCACCTTTCAATAAGATTATGCATTTGAGTCGCAGGTTCATGAGGAATTCATATGCATTAATAATAATGAATTCATATGTAGTAATAAGTCTACACTCAAAAAAATATTTCAGCCCTTAACATAATTCAATTACGTACATCATTTCCATGCATTTAGATTACATAGTTTTAATTTAAACAAATCAAGTAAACTTAATGTGATTCAAATGCATCAGTCTTACGTAAATGAAACAGGTAAAGTTGACGTAATATTTCCCAGTGTTAAACAAACCCTGCTCAGTGTTCATGTGTTTCCACACTACAGAGTGTTCAAGTAGCATTGACACAGTGTTGGAGTTAAGGAGATCATTATGTCATGATTGACCAATAATGATAAACACCTGTTGTTTACAAGCAGAATCACAGAAGGAAAGAGAAACACAAGAATCAGACACAGCCAAAGATAAAATGAACTTAAATAAATTTAATAGACATTAAATCTCTGATTAAACAACTCCACAAACATTACAGTTTGATTTGATTTCTGTCATATATCTACAAATATTATTTGAGAACATCTAAACAGAGGTTTAGATGTTTTATTTATTATTTTATTTTTTTTAAGTTTCAGTTGACCTCACCATCATGGCGATCAGGGTTTACTTTAGTTGGACTCTTGACTTTTGTTTTTGTTTTTTTTGGCTGCTGTAATTGTGTGTATAAAGCACATCTATTACAGCAAAATAAATAAGTCAAAAAAAAAAAAAAATTCCAAAGTCTGATTTGGTATTTTTGGTAAAAAAATTTTTGGTTGTGAAATCATTATCATCCAGTGGCCTGATGCACTGATCTCATGCAGTTAGTCTATTATTTTCATAATGCCTACAACAGGTGTATGAACTATTATGGATTATCTTATACATTAAACTTTGAAATCTACGCTATCCTTTTGACACACACAGACATCAAGAATCAGCATTTGAATCTCAACAATGGTGACATTCAACAGCTGCATGCTGGGTAACAGCAGATTATAAAACTCCCCAATGACTCCCAGCATGCAGCTGTTGAATGTCACCATTGTTGAGATTAATATGCTGATTCTTGATGTCTGTGTGTGTTTAAGTAACACTGGAGATCTTGAAGTAATAATAGTAACAGTTCATGCGACTACTGTAGATATCATGAAACCAAAAGGTAAACCACAGAACAATATCAACAAATCAGGCCACAAGATGATGATTTATTAAATGTCCTCGGTTAATTATTATTGAAGGTGGACATCAATAATAATTAACCAAGAACATTTAATAAAACTCTTTTTTCATGTTGCTTGTTGCTATAACAAATGTGCTCTATAAACACAATTACAACAACCAAAGAGAAAAAAAAACACTAAACTAAAAAAGTCAAGGGTCAAGAGCCCAACTAAAGTAAACCTTGTTCACCATGATGGTGAGGTCAAATGAAAAGTTTTTTTAATAAAAAAAAAGGAAGATCTAAACAGAGGTTTAGATGTTCTCAAATAATATTAGTGGATATATTACAGAAATCAAGTCAATCTGTAATGTTGTTTGTGGAGTTGTTTAATCAGAGATTTGATGTCTTTATTTATTTAAGTTCATTTTATCTTTGGTTGTGGCTGATTCTTGTGTTTCTCTTTCCTTCTGTGATTCTGCTTGTAAACAGCAGGTGTTGATCATTATTGGTCAATCATGACATAATGATCTCCTTAACTCCAACACTGTGTCAATGCTACTTGAACACTCTGTAGTGTGGAAACACATGAACACTGAGCAGGGTTTGTTTAACACTGGGAAATATTACGTCAACTTTACCTGTTTCATTTACATAAGACTGATGCATTTGAATCACATTAAGTTTACTTGATTTGTTTAAATTAAAACTATGTAATCTAAATGCATGGAAAAGATGTACGTAATTGAATTACGTTAAGGGCTGAAATATTTTTTTGAGTGTATTACTACAACCAAGAGGATAGTGCCTCCATATAACTCTGCACCTAATAACTGAGCCAATACTATGTATTAATGAAATCCACCTTTACTGTGCTATCAGGGTTCAGTTTGATAAATCAGACTCAAACTACAAGAATCACCGCAGCCGCAAGAATTTCAGAGAAAATTTGCTGTGGATCTTTAAGGCAAGTGAAAAATCATAATTGCTTTAATTAATAATTAATCTACATATCAATAGGTTATTGAACTAAATGTATTTAATTTGTATGTTTTAAAATACTTTTTAAACTTTACTTAATCTAAATTATTTTTTTCATGTTGACTGATCTCTTTTATTTTTGAAATCTCAACTCAAAAATAAAAGTGCTCATGTTTCAGCCATGTGACAAATTAATTACAGTAAATTCAAAAGCACATTATTAACCGACAACAAGAAATTATGTTAATTATTATATTTGATTCATGTCAGGTTCTTGGTATCTCTGTTTGTATCCACAACCACTTTACCGCTGATGGTCTATACCAGGGGTGGCGAACTTTGGTCCTGGAGAGCCACAGCCCTGCAGAGTTCAGCTCCAACCCTAATTAAAACTCGCCTGCCTGTAGCTTTCTTGTAAGCCTTCAGACCTTGATTAGCTTGTTCAGGTGCGTTTGATTAGGGTTGAAGCAAAACTATGCTGGGCTGCGGCTCTTCAGGACCGATGTTCGCCACCCCTGGTCTATACTGTTAATGCTGGGAAACTTCATGTGTGCATTGCTTGGCTATAGTTTGTAGTACACATAAATTGTTTATTTCAAACATGTTTTAAATGTATAGGTAGGACTTATTTTTGTCTTGCTTTGTTTTCAGGAACTTGAGAACAAAATAATTGTGTTTCTTAAAAATGAGCTGGACAAGTTTAAGAAAATATTGAAAAGAGAGAACACACAGTACTTTGTGCAGGACTTTATAGAGGAAATGCGTGATATCAAAGAAGCAGCACTTGATATGACACTCTTCTTCATGAGAGATATGAAGCAAATTGAGGCTGCAGATGCTCTACAAGGTAAGAGTTTCATGGGCATAACAATCTCTCATTGTCACTTATAAAATGGTGTATGTTTTGATGCATATCTTTTTTGTTTTTGTTTGTATCTTAGATGAGCTGATCCTCATTCATCAGCGACCACTAAAATCAAACCTGAAAAAGAAGCACCAATCTGTATCTGAAGGAATAGCAAAGCATGGTGACTCCAAGCTTCTGAATAACATCTACACAGATCTTTATATGACTCTGGGTGTTAGTAAACAAGTCAATACCCAACATGAAGTAAGACAAGTTCAGGCTGCTGACAGGAGACATGAATCAGAAGAGATTCCAGTTGAATGCAAAAATTTGTTTGAAGCACCTGAAAAAGACAAGGAGATCAGAACTGTACTGACAAAAGGGGTTGCTGGCATTGGAAAATCCATCTCTGTGCAAAAGTTTATTGTGGATTGGGCTGATGGAAAAGAAAATAAAGATATTACTTTCATATTTCCTCTTGCATTTCGAGAGATGAACTTAAAGGAGAATGAAAAACAAAGCTTGTCAGGTCTTATGAGTCAGTTTTTCCCAGAGATAAAAGGACTCAACCTTGCAAGAAATGATAAATTTAAATTCCTGTTCATCCTTGATGGTTTGGACGAATGCCGTCTTCCTTTGGACTTCGAGGGTAATGAGATTTGCCGTGATGTATTGATACCAGTCTCTCTGGACGTTCTGCTAACAAACCTCATTAAGGGAAATCTGCTTCCTTCTGCTCTCATCTGGATCACCACCAGACCAGCAGCTGCCATTAAAATTCCTCCTGAATGTATTGACCGTGTGACAGAAGTACAAGGATTCAATGATGCACAAAAAAAGGAGGAGTACTTCAGAAAAAGATTCACAGATGCGGATCTGGCAAATGAAATTATTGATAATGTTAAACAATCAAAGAGTCTTTTTATCATGTGCTACATCCCAGTCTTCTGCTGGATTTCAGCCACTGTTCTTCAGAACATTTTGGAGGAGAAAAGAAATAATGATATGAAAAACAATAAGGCTGATGACGTCTCCAAAACACAGCGGAGATCAAATACTGAAGACACTCCCAAGACTCTGACACAAATGTACACACACTTTCTCCGCTTTCAGATCCTGCAGAGTCGTCGTAAGTATGATGGAAAATACACACCAGATGTTTCCTGGGATAAACACGCCATGCTTTCACTGGGAAAACTGGCATTTCATCAGTTGCAGAGAAACAACCTGCTCTTTTATGATAAAGATCTGGAATCCTGTGGTATTGATGCCGATAAAGCATCAGTGTATTCAGGCATGTGTACCCAGATTTTTAAGGAAGAAAAAGGAGTTATTCTTGGTACCACTTTCTGCTTTGTTCACTTGAGCATTCAAGAGTTTATTGCAGCCCTTTATGCACATCTATTTCTAGACCACGAAAAAAAAAGTGTGTTTGTTAATCATGAGTCTACGGAACAGGAAAACAAAAATGAAACCATGATTGATTTGCTTAAGACTGCAGTGGACAAGGCACTCAAGAGTGACACTGGACACCTGGACCTTTTCCTTCGCTTCCTTCTCGGTCTGTCACTCCAGACCAATCGTCCACTCTTACGAGGTCTGTTAACAGAGCAAGATGACAATGGTGAGAACTACAAGGAGATAGTTCAGTACATCAAGCAAAAATTAGAAGATAATCTGTCTCCAGAGAGATCCATCAATCTGTTCTACTGTCTGAATGAACTGAACGACCAAACTCTGGTAAAAGAGATTCAAACTCAACTTAGAGAAGGAAGTCTCTCATCTGCTGACCTTTCACCTGCCCAGTGGTCTGCTGTGGCCTTTGTTTTGTTGACATCAGAGGAAGAGATGAAGGAGTTTGAGCTGCAGAAATTCAAACAATCAGACGAGTGCCTCTTTAGGCTATTGGAAGTTGTGAAAATTTCCAAAATAGCTGTGTAAGTCATTTAAAGCAGAGGTCTTCAACCCACCTTCTGAGGACCAGTGCCCTGCAAAGTTTCTTTCAAATCTCCTTCAGCTTGATTTTCAAGTGATCCTGAACAGCTTGATTTCCTTAGTCAGGTGTGTTAATTAGGGCTGGAGTTAAGCTCTGGAGGACTGTGGGCCTCCAGGTGACAGGTTGATGACCAATTAATTAAAAGAAAAGAGAAAAGATTCAAAAGAAAAAAAGATTAATCAAAAACCTCAATGAGTAATTATTAATCATATGCCAGATATAAGTATATGAATGTTATTTATCCATATTAATTTACAAATTTGTAGTGGTTAATTATAACCATTATTAAGATAATTAAAAAACACATAATTAAATTAAATTCTACTAATTATAGTGACATGCAGCATGTTTATATCACTGTTGTAATGCATTTAGCTTTAAGCGGTCTTAACATTTAGCTTTTTACAATGTCCCGCCATTTTAGAGTTATTTTATTCAACTTGTTTTTATTCAGCCCACCATGCTAGAGTATATTTATCACTTATCTAAAGTGAATAAATTATTATCATTATTTTTTAAAATAATTAGCAAATTCATTGTTTTTATTTTACTTGGTGTTCTAAATGATTTCTTGTAGGTTAAACGATTGTAACTTAACAGACAAAAGCTGTTCAAGTCTGGCTAAAGCTCTTGAATCAGATAACAGTCTGGAAGAGATGAATATGAACAATAATAATCTACAAGATTCAGGAGTGAAGTCGCTCTGCAGTGGACTGAAGAGTGTAAAATGTAAATTGGAGATACTGAGGTAAGTTGTATGACAAGACAAAAGGTTTGATTTAGATATCCTTTGATTTAGAATGTGTTGATGTGCCATCATGTGTCTTTGTTAATGATGTTTATTTTTATTTCAGTCTCAGTAAGTGCAATCTAACAGACGGAAGCTGTTCAGATCTGGCTTCAATTCTCAGTTCAGACTTCAGCAATCTAAAGTATCTTGACCTGAGCAACAATAATCTGCAGGATTCAGGAGTGACACTAATCTCTGATGGACTGAAAAAGAACTGTAAACTACAGAAGCTCAAGTGAGTTGACATATAAAGACTCTAACTATACTGTGTCCAACATTGGGCATCTTGTTTGTATCGATATTCACTGATCCATTTTTGATTTAAATCTTCTCTGTAGACTTTCTCACTGTAGTGTCGCTGAAGAAGGTTATAAAGCTCTGGCTTCTGCTCTGAGCACAAACCCTTCACATCTGATAGAACTGGATCTCACAGGAAATGATCCTGGACAATCAGGAGTAGAGCATCTCCTTGATGTACTACAGAAACCAGACTGTAAACTAACAATAAGGTGACTGTAAATTCAAGATTTTTTTTTTATTATTATTATAAGAATCAAATGCTACATCAAGCTCAGTTGAGATTTTGATTCAATTTCCCTTTTGCAGGTTTTTGAGTCCTGAAGCAGAGGATGTCTGTCAGAAACTAACTGATGTTCTAGGTAAAAACCTTTTACTCGTAAGAGAGCTGAATCTGAAGGAATGTCAACTGGGATACTCAGGATTGAAGAAACTTGTTCCTGTACTGGAGGATAAACACTGTAAACTCAACACGATGATGTAAGTTGTATTGTTAAGATGACAAGTTTAAGTGCCTTTAAACCTGTTTTATCATGTGGAAAGAGTGCTGAATGAATTACTGTATGATGCTTTTGTACTATCATCAAATGTCACTTAAAGTAGTATGTGTAATAAAAGAAAAAGTGAAAGTGGTATCGAACATCTTTACTTACATAACACTGAAACTTTTCTCTTTATATAGTCTGAATGACACCGATATAACAGAAGGAGATTGTTGTGCTTTAGCTGCAGCTTTAAATTTAAATCCTTCAAATCTGAAAGAGCTGGATCTAAGTCAGAGTCTTCTCAAAGACTCAGGAATGAAGATCATTTCATCTGTGTTTGCAAATGTAGAGTGCAGACTGGTAAAGCTGAAGTAAGTAAAGGCACAATACTGAATTAAAAAGTATATACATTTATTCAAATCTCTCATTCATGTATAAAAGCAGTAGAGACTTTGATCTTTAGCCTCCTTGGCCCCGCTGAGCAGGGCAGCACTGGTGCTGTGACCCAGATAGGAGTGAGGTGTAGGGAGGTGAGTGTAAAGAAGTCCAGCTGGTAGAGGGCTGTGAAAGTAAACCCCACCCCCCCGACCTCAAGAGGCACACTAGTGACATGACACTGGATACTTAGGTCTTTAGCCACCTTGTTAGTCTGCCTGCCTCCCCATTCAGAGCAAGGCAGTTAGGATCAAGTGGGGTTGCATCATAGGCGTCGCTAGGCCATTTTTAGGGGGGCTATAGCCCTGAGTAACTGACTACTCAGCCCACCCTAAAATTTTGCAATTAGCTTCATAAACTGTACACAAATTTGTAATTGCCTCAGTCCCCTTTAAATTTAATGTGAAAATTGCGGCAAACTTTGATTGGCTCCTCCCTGTCTTTCAATGCGTTTCTTCAATCCACAGACCACGGTGGCGCAGAGCGAGAAACAGAGGTGTGTGTTTATTGATAGCGTTATAATATCTGCATGTGTGCAGTTTAAATACAGTTTACAAAATATCACAGGGGCACAATCGATTCCCCATCTACTCATCACACCACAGCTGTTTCCTCGAGCGAAAATGAAGCACATATAAATGCATGCTTTATAAAATGATCAATGTTGCCATTTTTATTTGAAAATTTAATTTTCAATATAATACATACTCCAGTGCATGTGGCAAAAAAGGTTTGCATACTTGAGCTAAGGAAAGAGAGTTGTAGAAATGCAAACAGAAAATTTTAGCAAAACAGGTGTCTGTGTGAAATCAAGACCTGTAGGCTTATTCAGTAGTCAAATGTTTTACCTAACTAAACAGTATAGTGGAATACTGCAATAAGTGTAATATACCACTCCTATTAGTCAAACATTTATTTATTTATTTTTTTTTTTTTTTGTATATATATTTATTATTTTATTATTATATCCTCATTGGGGGCTGAGCCCCCCTAAAATGAAAATCCTAGAATTGCCCCTGGGTTGCATATGCGTAGCTAAGATTTAGACATTATCACATTGTTCTCTTTGTTTTCACTTTGTTTCTACAGGTTTAATCACATTTGTGTTACTGAAGAAGGTTGTGCTGCTCTGGTGTCAGCTTTTAATTCAAACCCTTCAAACATCAGAGAGCTGGATCTGAGTGAGAATAAAATAAGAGACTCTGGAGTAACACACATCTCCACTCTACTGGAAAATTCACAGTGTTCACTGCAAATACTCAGGTTGGAATTTAGTCAATGTAAACATCAATCAGTTAATTGGCATATAAAAATCCTTAAAATATGGCTATAAATGTCCTAATGCTGTTAATGTAATATTGTTTTTATTAAATAAGTAATTGATTACAGTTTTATTATTTAGACTTTCAGATTGCAGTATCACAGAAGAAGGTTATAAAGCTCTGGCTTCAGCTCTAAAATCAAACCCATCACACCTGATAGAGCTGGATCTCAGAGGAAATGATCCTGGACAATCAGGAGTGAAGGAGCTCAGTAATTTACTACAGGAGCCAAACTGTAAACTAAAGACACTGAGGTGAGATGTAATTAAATAATTCTAAATAAATAAATAAGTAAATGCAGGTGAATTATTTATAGAAATATTATTTAAATAATGTCTTTTCAAAATAAATTAAAGAAAAATATTTTGACACTTTTTTCCCAACTTGAATCAGATGCTTGTAATTCATTTTCATCAAAGTAAATTCATCTTCTATTCTGCAGGTTTTTGGGTCCTGCTGCAGATGAAGCATGTCAGTATGTGAATAGAGTTGTGGGTAAAAATCCGTTACTCCTGAGAGAACTGAACCTGAGTGGACGTAAACTAGGAGACTCAAATGTGAAGCAGCTTACTGCTCTACTGCAGGATAAACACTGTAAACTCAACACACTGATGTGAGTATTTACTTGACTATATATTCTGCAGTGCAGCTAATCATTTTCAGAGTCTAATCAAATACTGTTATAGCTGTTCTTTAAGGTTTTCAAGGACTATTAGATAAACCATCATATCTTTTTGTTACTTTAATTGTTGTGGCTAAAACAATCAGAATAATGTTTCCTGTCTTTGTTTTCTTTCTCTGCAGGATGAATAATAACAGTATTACAGCAGAAGGTTGTGATGCACTGATCTCAGCATTTAATTCAAACCCTTCAAATCTGATAGAATTGGATTTGAGTGAAAATAAACTAGAAAACTTTGGAATAATGAAGATTTGTCCTCTGTTAAAAAATACACAGTGCAGATTGGAGAAACTCAAGTGTGTATTTTTATCAGCATTTTGTAAATATTAATACACATTTGTTAATGTTCCTTTTACCAAAATAAATGAAAATTAAAACTATAGTGACTTATATTTCAGTTTTATTTCTTTCATTTCATTTTCACTATTTGAACAGTTTGACTTCACACCTCACTTATTTTAAATATTGTATAAATCGTATAACTGAATAAATTATGTAAATATGGTTTAGTTTATGTTGCAAGTTTGTCAGAATGCATTTTAAGTCCACTACTAATATTTGTCAAACAAACAATAAACATCTTATTTTTGTTCAACAGACTTTCAGACTGCAGTATCACTGAAGAAGGTTATAAAGCTCTGGCTTTAGCTCTGAGATCAAACCCTTCACACCTGATAGAGCTGGATCTCACAGGAAATGATCCTGGACAATCAGGAGTGAAGCAGCTCCTTGATGTAACACAAACACCAGACTGTAAACTAATACTGAGGTGAGTGTTTTAAAATGATAAAGATCAGTATTTTGAATGGACATTTATATAGTGGTCATTCCAGTCCTTGATTCTGATGGGTTGAGCCACATTCAAAGCTGTTACGAATTACTCTACAAACATACACCTTTGTTTATGGGTGGCTCTCAATCAGCTCCCTTGTTCAGTAGTCAGGGCACTGATCCAGGAGTCAACCATTTTAAAGGTTGTCTCAATCATGAAATCCTTCCAGTGCAATCCTTCCGCTCCCTGAAAAATCCTAAAATGCAATTTCAACATAAACACACATCGCTAGACAGGTAATAAATACATCTATTTAACATTTATAATTATTATTTGAATAAAATATTGTAAGAACATGTAGCAGAACAATGGGTTAAAATAAAAAAATTTAATATCAAAATGAGATTGGTCCTGTCTGTTATTTATTAATTCCAGCAATTATGTTCTACAATGTTGTCCTTTTACGTTGTATGTAGTCATGTCATCGGAATTCCAGTGATCGCAGTCCCAATGTGCAGTTAGCAAGAGAACTTACTAGTGCCCAGATTTGTGTACACGTTATACTAATTCACGAGTTCGGGAGCTAGGGAGCAGATTAATATGCACCCTATGTCTGCGTCTTGCTCGGCAAGCACTTTGTTGCAACCACATCTGTTTCTGAGGAACTACATTGTTTGGCGGAAGAATATTTTTTTTTATATTATTATGATTACACATCATTTGCTCTGTTTTATTTTGTGAAACATTACAACATATATAAAATAACTGTTTTATAAAATGCAATATGCCCCGCGAAGCCGTGGTTTACAGTGAATTTATAACAGCTCCGCTCCGCGTCATGCCTAACAATGTCCCTTAGGTATTCACTGTGAACCAGTGCAGGGCAGACACACCAGTCATGTGAAAGATTTCAGTGTTTCATCTGAAACTCTGCATATTGTTGTGAGTTTGGGTTTATTGTAACATTTATCTTGGAATGCAACATGTGACATTTTATCAGATTGGTAAATCATTTATAAACCTAAGAAACAAAATGAAAGATTAAACCCTCATTCTGAGCTCACCTTTTGATACTTTTTAATGTCCACATATTCAAAAAAATGACAGTGCCGATAACATTTGCAAAGAAAAAGCCAAATAATAAAGTTTAAGCAGACATCTGAGTTAAATGTTGTTTAATCAATATTAAACAAGGATTAGATTGTGCAGTAAAGTGTAAAACAGTCATCATTGTCGAAACGCGCGCAGGGCATTGCGCTGCAATGAGTATGTCGGAAGCATGATTCAATTGCTTGGTTGCTGAAACCCACTTAAGTTTTAAACTTTGTCACTGTGCACAAGTTCGTGGTGTTTAATGCGGGAGTTATAGAATCGAGGATGCCGATTCTTAGTTCGGAGAGAACTAGTTTTGTCTTTATGCGGGTCATGTAAAGTGTGTTTAAAGAGAGGATTGTTCTATTAGAGAGCAGCATGTGAGCAATCTTTTCGCTGAACTTGAGAAAGTGCGTGGTTAATATGCCAATGTAGCGTGTTACAGGTGGGCAACTGTTTATTTTTTTCTGAGCGCTCCAGTTAAAGATTTTGTTTTTTTGTTGCAATGTAAATATTGGGATTTCACTATTGTGTGTTTATTCTTCCGGCCCAGTAGTCCAACGGGTGAAATGTACCTACTATAAAGTGCATATGTTGAAGTCTACTATAATGTGCATATGTTGAAGTCTACTATAATGTGCATATGTGGAAGCCTACTATAATGTGCATATGCTAAGGACTAATATAAGTGCATGTGATGAAGTCGACTAAAATGTGCTAGTGTAGAGACTTTTCATAATGTGAATGGACTAAAATCTTATTTCTCTTTGGAGTTTTGTGGACTGGACTATGTGTTGATGTATTTTGAAATATTTCACTCGTTGTTGTTTTGTGTAGGGTATTAAAAGGTAATGTCCCTGGGCCTGGAAGTACTGTTTTTTTTTTGTTAGTTGTTTGTTTGTTTATCTATTGGAATGTTACTGACTGAGTTAAATAGAATGAGTTACAAGCTATTGTCTGGTTGTTCTTGACTAAATTAGCAAATTTATCTGATAGTGCATTGTGACATTGTAAGATGAATTAATTATTATGGTGTTTTTTTTACCCCTGGCACCCGAACCCTATATTGTAAGGCCAAATTCCGTTACAGTTTTATTTTTCTTGTATGCATTTTAAGTACTTTTAAAAGATATTTTTCACTTAGATCTTTTATTACAAAAAAAAAAAAAAAAAAAAAAAATTACAATTATCGGATTACTCGATTAATCGTCATAATAATTAACCGATTAATTGGGGGGTTTAAGTATGAATATGTTAGCTTTAATGTTATCTCAAATCTAGTGTGCTCCAAAGCAATTAAAAAAAAAAAATAAATAATAATAATAATAATAACATTTAGAAGATAAAAGCGTTCAAAACTTACAGTTTCTCATTTCTGCCAATATAGATCAATGATTTTAAAGACATCAACCTGCACTTCAGCTTCTCATCAAACTTTCTGAACTATCGAATAACCCTATAGAATCTGAAGCACCCCCCCAACACTATAAATAGATGCTAAAACTGTGGCTGAAATCAGTCACTTGTTCACAGAATATTTTCTGTACAGTGAATGGCATGTAGTTATGGAGCCTCTAAAGGGACATGGTGGTGGAAAAAAAATTTGGGTGTGAGGAAAAAATTCTCTCGCAAAGATATTTGCATTCTGTTGCAAAACGTTTGCTTTCTCTCACAAAGATATTTGTGTTCTCTCACAAAAAAAAAAAAAAAAAAAAAAAAAAAGGAAAAAAGAAAATGTGTTCCTCCAAATTGAATGCAAATTCTGTTCATATTCTGGGCTTATCTGCTTTCCTGTGTGTAGTAGCCTATACTCTTTCACACACGCACTTGAACGGGGGCCAATAATAGAGCACATTTATCTAGGTTAATGCTGGAGTGTTGGATCTGTATTAAAATAAGTTTTGATGTTTTAGAATGATCTAACCAAACAATGCTGCTCCAATTCATTGTTGATGATATGTTGCCGCTGATCAAGATTAATATGGTGCTGTCACAAAAAAAGACCCATTTATGCATGTAATAATTATGATACAAAGCAGGATAAGTGAAATATGCAGAATGTATAATATTGTACAAATATTGTACAAATATTATACAAATATACAATGTTACTAATATAGATTGCAATTAAGACTGCAGTTTCTGCATGTTTTGCATCTCCATAACAAAATGACTTAATTTTAACATGCAGTGATATGATAATAACCAATCAAGGTGTGTAAGGAAGAAAAAATATTAGACAAAAAATAAGAAGGAATGATGCCACAGCACATCACGCTCAGCTGTTAACAGCCAGCAGTTGCATCGAACACGCAGAAAGAGAAAGGGGTTAAACTCACAAAAGATGTAAATAAAAGAAAATTGGCAGTCAAAATTATTTGACCTTTAAAGAGTTTTGGCAATTTGTCCTACAATCTGACCGCAACATATGTTTTGACCCACACAGCAAATGATAATCTTAGGATAAATCTCCTAAGTTCTCCTAAATTCTAAAAGTTTGTGTTGATACCAATGCAGTGTTATAAGAATTAGAATTAGTAAACTAGACTTAATGATACTTAATGTTGTTGCCACGGAGTAGGCAGTGGTAAAAGTATTATCCTGATTGAGTGCCTTCTGTATGTATATTAGCTGGGCTCTTTAAAGAGGAACAGGGCTATAAAAGGCATGCAATTTTAAGATTATGTGATATAAAATGATAATCTGCTTTGTTTAGATTTTTGAAAAGTGCTGCCGCACAGGAAGCATGTGAGCATCTCACTAAAGTTCTAGGTAAAAGTCCATTACTACTGTCAGAACTGGATCTGGGTGAAGATAAATTAGGAGATCTGGCTGGAGAGAAGCTCTCTGCTCTTTTGATGGACTCTCATAGCAAAGTAGAGACAATGAAGTGAGTAAACATGATTTATACATTATAACTTCTGTTTATTCATTATAAAGGTCTATCAGTCACATGTGTGATCAGATATGAAGGCCTGTTGAGCTGATGTGTGTGGAATATGTGCTTAATAATAAATACTGCTGTTTTTGACTTTAGGCTGAATAATTGTGAGCTGACAGAGAAAAGCTGTTCAGTTCTAGCTACTGTTCTCTCCTCCAAAACCATCCTAAAAGAGCTAAACCTGAACAACAGCCGTCTGCTGGACTCAGGAGTCAAAGAGATCTGTGAGGGACTGAAGAATCCTGTGTGTGAGCTGAAGATACTAAAGTGAGCAAATTACACCATCAGCTACACTGAACACTACAGTAATATTACAATTTGATGATGTGGAAAAAGTTCCATTATGTGTCTTCACTGATTTATTATTTTACTTTCCAGGCTCAGTAGTTGTTATCTAACAGAGGACATCTGTTCAGCTCTGGCTTCAGTTCTCAGTTCAGACTCCTGCAGTCTAAGGGATCTTGACCTCAGCAATAACCAGAATATGCAATGTTCAGGAATGAAGCTGCTCTCTGATGGACTGAAAGAGAACCGTATACTGAAGAAACTCATGTAAGTTGATACTAACATGTTATTGGTATTTGGGCAACCCAGGCTCATTGGATATACATACCTCTAAATACACTTCTGCAACACCCTAATTACGTACCTTACTGCATGTTTTGTGGCAGTTTCAAAGTGAAATGTTCAGATAGTGGCGCTAAAACACACGTTCAATACATGACCTTGGCACATTTGTATTATGTTGGTACAGGCATGTATTGCTGCATTTTTATTACGCTGCTTGATACATATTGCAGCTGTTCATAATTTAAATATCCAGGGCATGTTGCTAAGGTTAATGCTTATGAGAATCTTATTGGACGTATCCCCTACTCCAAACCCAACCCTAAACCTAACTGAAGGTGTTAACAAACTGATTTAAAAAATGTATTTTGTGATGTAGCCGTGTTATTTTAACTTCTTCATTCAGATTTGAGCTGTTTTGTTGAACCATTGTTTCACGATGTTCAAACAGGAGCTCTTCATCACCCAAGTGCAATGCTGTATCATGTGAGCTACTGAGCAAACTGTCTACATTATAAAACTCATGCATATGAAGCTGTATATGTGGCGACAGTGTTCAAAAGTATCAATTTTCAAAGCATGTAGGATGTTAAAACCACAATATAAAACTCTGCAGTAGTATCTGTCTGAAAATTAGGCTTTATTAATCAAAACTCAGTGTAAATCATATGTTTGAAAAGGAATAAAAGTTTAACAAAAGATTCTAACGTTCATTTCAACTGCAGTGATTCGTACATATAGGTATGTTTTTTTTTTTTTCAGGTTTGCAGAAATGTATATAGAGGCTTGTATTTGTAGTTGTATTTGGGCCATTTTTCTATATATACAATCATCTTGTTTTAACTCTCTTCTGTAGACTTTCTAACTGCAATATTACAGAAGACGGTTATAAAGCTCTGGCTTTAGCTCTGAGATTAAACCCTTCACACCTGATAGAGCTGGATCTCAGAGGAAATGATCCTGGACAATCAGGAGTGAAGGAGCTCACTGATTTACTACAAGATCCAAACTGTCAATTGAAGACCCTGAGGTGAGACATTATGAATTATAAAAATTACATTAGATCAAGGTAAATTCAAGATAAACCATTCCACACTGTTTTTCATCAGAACCAGATGGTATTTTTCATTACACCAACTTTGTTAACTAAATAAAATTTTCTGCATTATTTTCTTCTTTCCAGGTTTTTGAGTCCTGCTGCAGATGAAGCCTGTCAGTATGTGACTGAAATTGTGGGTAAAAACCCGTTACTCCTCAAAGAGATGAAACTTAGTGGGCATAAACTAGACTTAAAAAAAGTAAAGCAACTTGCTGCTCTACTGCAGGATAAACACTGTAAACTGAATACTATTCAGTGAGTATTTTGCATGGTTTTTATATTTGTACCTTGCATTGAAATATCTTTAAAATATCACATTTGTTTTCTATTGAATTTTCATTAACTGGATAAGATTAACACTTGTACTGCATGAACTAATCTACTTGTATTCATTCAATTGACATTTTATCAATAGTAGATTACAAATGACACTAATACGAGGAGAAGTTGCTAAGACTTGTTCGTTAAATGGGCTTTAGTGCATTTCCTGTGGTTGTTTTCTATCTCTATAGGCTGAACATTAATGGTATTACAGAAGAAGGTTGTGCTGCTCTGACTTCAGCATTTAATTCAAATCCTTCAAACACGGCAACTACCTTTCATTAGAGGATCAGTAGAGTGTTTGCTTAATATCTGCTAACTCTTTATTTTGATACTCCCACAACAGATATTCTACGGGTACTTTTGGAAGTGCATGTCAACAATGCACTAACTAACAGTCTACTAATGTTCTAATGAGAGTTAGCTGACATGTAGTTGCAAAGTCTAAAATCCCAGGTAAACATACTTAATTTGTTGCACTCCACCTTGTGTAACCCCTCCACCCGGGTCCTACTCGAACACTGCTCAAAACGGGTCTCGAACCCTGGTCTCCGGCATGGGAGGCGTATGCACTAACACTATTACAAATGATTGTAACTTAACAGACAAAAGCTGTTCAGCTCTGGCTACAGTTCTTGGATCACATAACAGTCTGAAAGAGCTTAATATGAATAATAATAATCTGCAGGATTCAGGAGTGATTCATCTTTGCACCGGACTAAAGAATATAAAGTGTAAATTGGAGATACTGAGGCAAGTTGTGTGAAAATAGACAAAATGGAGTTTTTCTTTTCTTTGCTTAACCCTTTGACGTGTACCATCACACCGGTGTAATCATTGGTGGCTGGTCCCTGAAGCGTAAGATCACACCCGTGTGATTAGAATGTTCAGAGCATCACGTGATCAGCTGCTGAATTCAAATCTGCGTTCCCACTTTGGCTGGCGCTAAACCAGATCAGACACGCTGATCTCTTGTCATATTATCACAACTATTCAGTGTTTTCAACCATATAATGCTTATTTTAGCTTCCAGACATTTAAATACACATAAGTACTAGCAAAACCATACATTTATAGTTTGTAAAAATACAAGCTCTTCTCCCAATTCACCGGAGACTTACTTTAATGTCTTTCGGGAGGACAGGATGAATTTGCGGGCTGTAAATCCCACAGCTCGGATTCAGCGTAATTAACATGGCGGCGCCCATCACCCGGTATAGATCAACTAACACGCTCATTATAAAAGTGTTTAAACTTCCAAATACATTTACCTGTGCATATTTCAGAATTGGAATAACATATATTCCAAAATCTAGCGTTTGTAAATATTAAAAAGAAAAAAAGAAAAATGAAATAAAATCGATCCATGTGCCTTACAGCTCTATTGTGGCTGCGTTGTGTCACGTGACAAGCATTCTAAAATAACGGTCGCCTAAAAAAACTTACTCTGGGGGCTCAGCTAGAATATTTTAAACTCACCTGTGAAAGTGTTAATATGTTATGTTTGTCTGATGAGGCCTAACTTTCATTACCAGAAACAAAAAAATGCAGCTTATTTTGAAAGGCACCACTGATAATGGTGCATTTACCAGACATAAATGAATTTTGAATACTTCTCACTGTTTGTAAAAGTGATATATCAGTCTAATCATTGAAAAACACAATTTTCAAATACCACAGAAATTTAGCTTTGATTTTAGACTTGTCATCAGTTAAAGGGTTAGACTTTATTGAAGATTGCTGACAGAAGCTCAGATACACTCTAGAAAAGATATTGTAAGGAGAGATCATTTGAACAGTTTTCCAGTCAAGCCACTGTCACTCATAAGCATATTGTTTATAGAACCTTGTCCTGTCAGATATGTGTGCCATTTAATGAGTTAGTTTTCTGTAGTGCATAATGCTTTAATGGTTTTGTTTTTCTTTTTTTGCCATTTATAATTTAGTGATTTAATTTTTAGTTGTAGCCCTAGTGTAAAGTAAGAATTCAGATATGTTTATTTACTTGGAGCTGCTAAATCTGCCACAATAAATGTTACTTTTTTATTCTCTCTTTTGTAGACTTTCTCAATGCAGCATTACAGAAGAAGGTTATAAAGCTCTGGCTTCAGCTCTGAGATCAAACCCTTCACACCTGATAGAGCTGGATCTCACAGGAAATGACCCTGGACAATCAGGAGTGAAGGAGCTCAGTGATTTACTACAGGATCCAACATGTCAGCTGAAGACACTGAGGTGAGACGTGAGGAAATAGCACAAAATAAATTACATGCAGAATCATTTTTATACAAATGTTACAAGATCTGGTGAGTTGGGGGACTGTAACAGTAACCAGAGTTTGTTGTTGGTCAGTTGGTCTATGCATATTCAATGCTTACCAGTTATAACAATGTGAAGTAATTCAACATGTAAATTGATATGCAATTAGGAAATTATATAACTTAATATAATTTAAATTAAAACAGAGTTCATATATTTTTCTACAATAATACAATCTCCTGCTTCAAAGTAAATTTAAGATAAACCAAATTACACTTTTCCCCATCAGAATCAGCTGATATTTTTCATTTCACCAACAATATTTAAAAACTGAACCGAATCTTGTTTCATCTTCTCTTCTGCAGGTTTTTGAGTCCTGATGCAGATGAAGCCTGTCAAAATGTGACTAAAATTGTGGGTAAAAACCCATTATTCCTAAGAGAACTAAATCTGAGTGGATGTAAACTAGATTTAAAAAAAGTAAAGCTCGCTGCTTTACTGAAGGATAAACACTGTCAACTCAACACACTGATGTGAGTATTTTACATGATTTAATACTTTATAATTGTTAAAGAAGGTATGGGAATAAACTAATGGAATGGAATGGAAACTCTTTTTCTATCTCTGCAGCCTGAATAATAACAGTATTACAGAAGAAGGTTGTGCTGCTCTGACATCAGCATTTAATTCAAATCCTTCAAACCTGAAAGAGCTGGATCTGAGTGGAAATAAACTAGGAAACTCTGGAATTAAGAAGATCTGTACTCTGTTAAAAATATGCATTGCAGACTGGAAAAATTGGGGTGTGTATTTTTACTTATGTATATTTCTGTATGTTAATATGTTTATTAATGTAAACTGGTGAGTTTAATGTAACATTTGTCACTGTACAAATATGCTTAATAATTTAAACAGTTTAAATCAAGACATTTAATGCACAATATCTTGGAAAGGGCCTGAGTTATGAATTATATTTGTGAAAAATTGTTCTGTTAATGAGGATGATGTGGCTTTACAGAATATAGTTATCGTTTTTTTTTTTTTGTTTTTTTTTTTTTTTTTTTTTTTTTTTTTTTTTGTTTCTATCTTATTTCTGATCTCTTTCTCTCAATGTAGGTTCAGAGGCTGTGGAATGACCAGTGATGGTTTATCTGCTCTGGCTTCAGCTCTGGTATCAAACCCATCACACCTGAGAGAGCTGGACCTGAGTGGAAATACATTAGGAGACTCTGGAGTTGAAAACCTTAGTGTTGTACTGAGCCACTCACACTTCAAACTGGAGATACTGAAGTTAGTAACCCTACTAACTGGGGGGACTAAATGGCTACTCTAAGTGTTCAAAAACTTGATAATCTTTGAATCTAAGCCATTGTCTTTTCTCTTTCTGTCTTCAGTCTTTGTGGATGCAGTATCACAGAGCAACAGTGTTTCAACCTGACTTCAGCTCTGAAATCAAACCCATCACACCTGAGAGAGCTAAACCTCAGTGGAAATCAACTAACAGACTTTGGAGTGAAAAACCTTAGTGATCTACTGATGAACCCACAATGCAAGCTTGGAAAACTTGCGTTAGTAACATTATATGCTGCCTAATGGCATTTATTTGTTTTGTTGTTAGTAACATGGTCTTTTTTAGCTAATGCCCAGAATCTTTTGAAAGTATTGCATTTCCACAGACTGAATTTTCTTAGGTTCATCCATCAGTGTCCATGATTCACAGACATACAAGAACATGGAAACAAGTAGAACATGCACAAATCTGAGATTTTATTTAAGGGTGATGTTCTTGTCCCTCCATATTGGCTTTAGTATGGCAAGTGCTGTTGTAGTCTGGGCTGTGCTGGCCATAATATCTGGTCTGGATCCCTTATCGGATAACATAGCACAAAAGAACAGAGACACTGGTTCCAGATGGTTATTTGTGTTAGAATACCTTAGGGGCAATTTGTCATTAGTTTTGTCTTATCACCACTAATATCCATCCCATATTTGAAAGAC
>NW_026128892.1:0-6214 GCF_022985175.1 Labeo rohita
AATAGCTCACTGTAGAGACGCCGTTACGTTAGCTAATCAGCTAAACAAGTTATCGTTAGTTGAAAATGAGTCAAAATCAAACAGGGCTCGCTGCAAAGCCTTTTTCCCTGTACTACAGTGCACCGAGCGCTTACTAGTTACTAAGTGTCACGTAATTCACAAAATAAGACTTTTTTCCCCCAATTTAACTCGAGTGAAAACTTACCTGAACGCCACAGATGTCCCGGATGAGTCGCCTTCTCTCTGGTGGGTTGCTAAGAGACGAATAACCGTCCACATTCAAACAGAAAAGAGCGGCATCGGCCTTCGGTCGTGAGCAAACTCATGGGCCGACCTTTGATGAGCTGGCAAAATAGAGCACACCCGCCTATGCCTGGCCGATCCATATTAGATCTTATAGTTTATAAGGCCGACGTTCTGCTCACGGGCCGACGTCGGCCAGACGTACGTGTGCTGTCTGGGCTAGTATTTTTATAGCAAGGAATACTATTTGGTTTTACAGTGTTCAGTCCCTGTATTTTTGTTTGAACTTTATCTTTTTAGGGTTATAAGATTCTTTGGAAAAGGTGGTTTTAATTTCTGTTTAATATTTAGACCTTTGCCCAACCCTGAAGCTCATTTGCTTTCTGCGTTGTGTGCTGATTATTGCCATTGAGCTTAACTAGTAAAAAAATGAAAGTATTTATCTGGTTTTCACACGAGTTTTCATGCAAGTTGTTCGCCAGTCGAAACCGGTTGAATCTTCGGATCCATTTTGCCCATTCCTGTGGTTTAGAAAAGTCGAAAGGCTTGGGCGGCCTTAGGCTGAATGTAGCACTCAGGCCCACTGCTCTTGATAATTTAAACAAATTATCTCCCTTTGGAGTGGACTTTGAGATTTGTAACTTTGCAGACCTTTTTTATGCCCAAACATACACACTACACAAAAAAATTCAAAAAGTTAAAAATCATAATAGGACCCCTTTAATATGGTTACGTTCAGGCACAGTGCCGTTATTTATGGGTGTGACAAATACATTCTTTAACTGAACTCACACCTGTAAATTTTCAGGACTCACAACCTCATTCTTGGAACACGAGCGCTGTGTGAACGGAACAGGACTGTACAACTGGTTATCTGTCACATCATATAGTGTGAGAGAGCTGTTCTGCCACACAAATGCGCGTCTACTGTGTGTTGCATGCTTTACTTTGTGGTTTTGGTAACTTACAGTAAAAATGAACTTTGTGTTATCTGAAAGTTCTATATCCAGCCACCGGAGCTGCTCTTGTCAGTTTTGTGTTCTGTGAATGACTCAAATGCTCCGCTCTTCACCGAAATATCCTCCTGACTACCAGCTATGGAGTTTTGTCCTCTGTAGAGGACATTAGTTTTTAGCGATTTCTCTGAGACCTTACATGTCACAGTGTTAAATATGGATGTCCTGTACAGAGCATAATCAGGGCTTTTCAGAGATACCCTGATTATTTGGAAGTTTCACCATTACCACTCCCTCTCCTTGGCTTTTAAAAATGGTTGACATTAATTTAGTGATCAAATTTAAAACCCTTATGGAAATATGATAATATTTTGTAATGATCATTTAAATCTGACTAATTTTAAAGTTGTTTGTAATGAAACAACATCTCAGGAAAATGTTATGGGGTTTCAATTCAAAATATGACTTTTTGTTATAAAACAGGACATCAATTTCTTATATGTCCACTGTAGAGGACACCGGGACTTAAAGCATGTTTATTACACATTTTGGGAGACACAACAAGTGAATAGGGAAAGAAATTCTATTTCAATATTGCTATGAAATATTACATATTATGAAAATCTTACCAATTATTGTTCCCATTATTACACTTATTTTTTCATTATATGTTGCCCAAAAAATACATGTGCAAATTAGATACAGTTTATAGGTACATTGTTTATAATGGGAAAAGCCATTCATGGCCATTTTACACACATTTTGCATAAAGAAAAATGGTATATTCTGTTATATCTTTCATAACATAGTTGAGAATCATCTTTATATAAATTTTGGTATAAAAAATAAAATTTTATTTGTGATTAAAACAAAATTCCCACTGTTTTTGCCAGTTTATGTCTATTAATGTCTTTTTATTTATTTTTTAAAATATGACTGTTTAAAGTTCTACAGAGGACGGAGCATAACTTATGAATAAAGTATAATTTTTCAAAAATGTTATTTTTTTTTTTTTTCTTATGCTCTAAACAATGTAATGACATGAAAAAAATATTAAAATCACAAAACTTGTTTTCCCTGGTAGTCAGGGGGATATAAAAGCTGTTGTCGGTTAATAAAGGTTTGATGGATGAACTCAGGGCTTGATTGGACTCTTTGTTGTGTCAGAAAGTGATAAGACTTTCAGTTTTATGGATGTCGCCATCTTTACATCTTTACATATTACTTTGGTCACCCTTGCTATGGTTACTGGTAAGGAATACGGGCTTGACTCCCATAGCATGTTCATACAGTATTCAAGACACAACTGTAAGCTGCTGTGTGAACAGGACATTTCTTGCTCACACCTGTAAGTAAATGCAGAACAATGCACCTAGTGACAACTAGGTAATAAAACAGATTTAAACATATCCATAGAGAAAAATTTGTATTGAAAAACAGCACATGACTCTTAAAATTAAGAAGTTGTTTTAACTACTGTGTCTGTAAGATTTTTATTCAGACACCGTCTTTGAAAAGGATCTGTGGCTACTTACATGCTGTGGGTTTTCTGTTGAGTCCAGTATAGTTTTTCTCTCAGTGCAGCACCACCCATACTTCAGTGACAGGCAAATATTGTGTCAGAATCACAAAGCGATCCAAACTGAAAGGTGTCACAGAAACTGTTGAGATCAGACCGACTTAACTTTAGATCCTTCAGAAGAATAAGCTATAGCAAAGCGATAGCTGCTAAACACACACATAGGAACAACACCAAAAAGCTTCCCACTTTGTAAGTACGCAAGCTTCCTCATTACTTTATCATTGGTAGAGTTTTATTTGCATATAAAATGAAGTTAGGTTTAGCGGTTACTTCTCTGGCACATTTTTAAACAGTGGTACCTGACTTTCCTGATCCTTTTGTTTCACTGGGACAGTTATCTTATTTTCATTTTATCTACACTTTTTGTTACACATTTGTGATGTTTTTGAGTGGCATTGAACGGATTGTTCAATCTGAAACACCTCGATTTTTTTATTTTTAGTCAGAGAGTTAGTTCAGTCCCTGTATTTTTGTTTGAACTTTATCTTTTTAGGGTAATAAGATTCTTTGCAAAAGCTAGTTTCAGTTTCTGTTTATTATTTAGGCCTTGGCCCAACCCTGAAGCCCATTTGCTTCCTGTTTTGAGTGCTGATTATTGCCGCTCTACTTAACTAGCCCCCCCCCAAAAAAAAAAAAACCTCAAATGTGGGTGTTCAAATGTGAGTGCTCTTAGTTTCATTTGGGTTTCCCGCAATTTCCCGAGCTACAATAATACATTTTACATGCTCCATGTATTCACTGCTTACAAAGCACCATGCATTCTTTCCCAAGTATTTGTCTGTGTTTTTTAACCACTTGTAGCTGATTTGCTTGAACCCCCTAGGTGTCTTTTTTGCATACTCCAGATTATTTCACGATAAGAACAGTTAAAAACTTGTGCATAATTAGATATTATTTGTCTTTCACATTTACTTGCACCTAATCTGTCAGGTATTAAATTGGAGATGAGGTGAGGACTCAAACACCGCATGCAATGGGCTCTTTATTAATAATAAAATAATTTGTGAATCTGCTGTTTCATATACACTCCCGAACAGAAGATGCCAATAATGGGTTAACAAAGAGGGTAGGGTCAAGAATAGTCGACAGGAGAGCACATAAAAATCACACAAAATAACAGGGCTAATACCCACACAAAAGTATCAGGACTGGCGCACGTCCTGATTTTGCTGAGATAGATGCGTTCCTGGGTCAACATATTTTGTTGACCCTGGAACAACATTTTAATCCAAAAATGTAATCTTGACCACATCCCTATACCTAAACCTAACTTTACCCATGAGTAATCCCTAAAATCAGAGGAAATAATAGATGAATAACACTGCTGTACAGGCACCAAACACTGACTGTAAGCCTAAACTTCACAAAAACTCTAAACAGTTTTTTCAAATCTGATTGGTTAATCACCATGTTGTTCCAGGGTCAACAAAGATCAACAAAACAAAGAAGTCGTCAACAAAGAAGTCATACTTGGTAAAATCAGGTTCTGCCAGGGCTCAACTAAGAATAAACCAGACAAAAGTGACAGAACCCTGACATAAACAAATGTATAAAAGCACTCTCCCAATAGTGTTGATGGCCTAAATATCAGCACAAATGCTTATTTATATTAACGTTGTAAGCCTTTTACTTAAACATAGAGGGATACTGTTGTGAGATATTTTATGTGAGATATCTGTGTTAAGTTTAAATCAAAATTATTTGGAATATAAAATAAAACACTACATCAGTTTATTAATTTACAAAGCATATTGAAAATATTTATTCAGTACAATAAACTCATGGAACTGAAGCTGTGTTATCTTTAGGATGTTAAAACACTACAGCATGATGCAGTCTTGTTTCTTTCACACAACTTTAGAGATGAAACTTTACTTCACGCCTTTAAAATAGCAGGGTGAGTTTAACAACACTTAACAGGAAGCTAAGATAAGTTTGGGCTGACCACACATGTAGTGTTTTCTGGAAATAAATAAGATGACTAGTATATCCCGGTGAAAAAACCCCCCCAAAAAACAGCATATGCTGGTAAGTATGTTTTGACACACAGCTGGAAATTAAGGAAACAAACTTCAATAAATGTACTTAAGAGATTTTTTTGGGTTGCGTACAAATTGTTCTGTATATTTTTTTTATACATATTGAAACATATAACATCTGCACAGCTCTTGTTTTCTGGTTTACACACAGCATGGTTTCGTGCAAATGAAATGTTCCACTGGTTTAGTCATTTAATTAACCGCTGAAACAATCTACACACTTGCATGTAGCAGGTGGTTTAAACTTTGACTAAGTGAACATGAACATGACTATTGTCTTACTATTGAGTTTAAAACTTCTTACCCTGGTGAAAAAAAACAGCATATGCTGGTAGGTATGTTTTGATGCTGGTTTATGCTGGTCCTTTGCTGGTTTATGCTGGTCCTTGAGCAGCAACCAGCATCCCCACATCAAAACATACCTACCAGCATATGCTGTTTTTTTCACCAGGGTTCGCGAATCATTTGATTCAGTTTGGGAGTTCGGACTCGGAGCGGTTTCGCAAATCATTTGGCTCAGTTCGGGAGATCGGAGCCATTTTGCGAATTATTTGATTCAGTTCGGGAGTTCAGAGCGGTTTCGCGAATTTCATTCAGTTCAGGAGATCGGAGCAGTTTTGTAAATTATTTGGATCAGTTCGGGAGTTTGGAGTGGTTTTGCGAATCATTTGGCTAAGTTTGGGAGTTCGGAGTGGTTTCGCGAATCATTTGGCTCAGTTCGGGAGATTGGAGCGGTTTTGCGAATTATTTGATTCAGTTCGGGAGTTCAGAGCGGTTTCGCGAATTTCATTCAGTTCGGGAGATCGGAGCGGTTTTGTAAATTATTTGGACCAGTTCGGGAGTTTGGAGTGGTTTTGCGAATCATTTGATCGAGTTTGAGAGTTCGGAGCGGTTTTGCGAATCATTTGGCTCAGTTTGGGAGTTCGGAGCAGTTTCGCAAATCATTTGATTCAGTTCGGGAGTTCAGAGCGGTTTTGCGAATTTTATTCAGTTTGGGAGATCGGACCGGTTTCGTGAATCATTTGGCTCAGTTTGGGAGTTCGGAGCGGTTTTGCGAATCATTTGATTGAGTTCGAGAGTTCGGAGCGGTTTCGTGAATCATTTGGCTCAGTTTGGGAGTTCGGAGCGGTTTTGCGAATCATTTGATTCAGTTCGGGAGTTCAGAGCGGTTTTGCGAATTTCATTCAGTTCGGGAGATCGGAGCGGTTTTGCAAATTATTTGATTCAGTTCGGGAGTTCAGAGCGGTTTTGCGAATTTCATTCAGTTCAGGAGATCGGAGCGGTTTTGTAAATTATTTGGATCAGTTCGGGAGTTCGGAGTGGTTTTGCGAATCATTTGATTGAGTTTGAGAGTTCGGAGCGGTTTCGCGAATCATTTGGCTCAGTTCAGGAGA
>NW_026128893.1:0-6210 GCF_022985175.1 Labeo rohita
TTGCCATTTCCAGGCGTCGTACTTGAACGAACTCCTCCTAGAGATTTATTCAGATCAACACCAAATTTGGTCAGTCTAATCTAAAGGCCTTTGTGACGTTAAATTGCGAAGATCTAGAGTTTTCACTGGAGGGCGTGTCCGTGGCGGCCTGTCAAATTTCGATGATTCGCCATGAAAAAGGAAGTTGTTATAACTCAGCCATACAATGTCTGATCTGCCCCAAACTTCACATGTTTGATAAGAGTCCGGTCCTGAACACATGCCCATAGTCATATTCAGTTTTAGTCATAGCGCCACCTGCTGACAACAGGAAGTGACATGTTGTACTCTGTAATGAACTCCTCCTACAGATTTGTTCAGATCAACACCAAATTTGGTCAGTCTACTCTAAAGGCCTTTGCGATGTTAAATTGTGAAGATCTTGAGTTTTTGTTGAAGGGCGTGTCCGTGGCGGCTTGACAAAATTCGATGTTTCGCCATGGGAATAGAAATTGTTGTAACTCAGACATACAATGTCCGATCTGCCCCAAACTTCACACGTTCGATAAGAGTCCTGGCCTGAACACATCTAGAGGCCAATATTCAGTTATTATCATAGCGCCACCTATTGGCAACAGGAAATGGCTTATTTTACACTAACTTAAACATGCAATGTCTGATCTGCACCAAACTTCACATGTTTGGTAAGAGTACTTGCCTGAAGACACCTAAAGACCAATATTCAGATATAATCATAGCGCTACCTGTTGGCAACAAGATATGTAATGTCTTACACTAGCTCAAGCATACTATGTTCAATCTGCACCAAACTTCATATATTTGACAAAAGTGCTGGCCTGAACACATCTACATGCCGATATTCAGTTATAGACATAGCGCCACCAGCTGGCAGCAGGAAGTTTGGCACATATTCATGACTTTGACATATTCCTCCTAAATTTACTATGTGAAAAGCATAGTGCCCACCATTCACCACCGATCGGCGGTGAGCCCGGGTGCGAAGGCCCGTTCATCGTTGCTTGCAGCTTTAATTATTATTATTCTTCTCCAAAATGAATCGCATTTTTGAGGGCCTAAACATGCCCGAAAACTCACCAAACTTTGCACACGCATCAGAATTGGCGAAAATTTACGTCTGATATGGGTCTCAGAAGTGGGTGTGGTAAATTGGCTCGACAGCGCCACCTATACACTTTCAGCGGAGTGCGCCTCGAGCTACGTTTTACATACATGCATGAAAATCGGCACACACATGCAACACACCAATACCTATAATAATAATACCTATAATATTTAAATAAATATTTTTCTATAGAGCAGTACCAGTGTGCGGACATCATGCTTGTGTTCTTTGCTAATTTCTGATTTTTTGTTCTGCACCTGGGCCCTGTTTTGGGTTTGGGTATGTGCGCACCTTAACTTTTCTTAACTACTATGCAAACCCTGTTGTATGTAATTACTGTGTAAGTGTAACATCTGCGGTCTGTAATTTAAACTGATCGCTCGTTACCCTCTTGTTCCGTGTAGTTACTGTGTTAGTGTCGACGAATTTCTGAGGTTCTTTTGCATGTTTCTTTTTGCCAAGTTGTCCTTGCAGTATATGAGGGAGCAGAAAAGTCCTCCCCCTCTGATGCAGTTTCCACCTGTGATCACAATTAGAGAAAATACATTGCAAAAAAACTGTTAATACATGTCAAGTTTTTGTAACCCCCTGTTCCTGTGACAGTTATGAGATGTAACTGAACTACTTTGGTAAATTGTACACAGGAATGGGGCCCTGGGTTTTGTTCAATTTATACACTAATACATTAAAATAATAAGTTGGGTGTTATGTTTGTGTGTTACCAATGTATTTAAACTTAACTGAAAACAATATCAGGAACACCATCTTTTCCAAAAGACGAGGACGTTATCCCAGTCAGTAAACATAGGTTCATCAAAACAACTGTCAGTTTCCTTCAAACCATTAGATAAGCTTCCCCAGAACGACAATCTGCCATCTCTAATGTTGGATTTGCATTATCTTATTCCGGAGAACTAGGATGGACTGTCAGTTGTTTTTTTATCTCTCTCTCTTCACGGGCAGCTATGTTTTTCCTAGTAAGCCCCACCCATCCGTGAAATGTGAACTCGGTCATGGGTAAAAAAAACAAACAAGATGAGCAGGTTTTTAAATGTAAACATTGTGGTGGATAAGATAATGTGATAATGACAGTTGAGTGCGCAAGCCTTCAAAATATACTCCTTTGTGAGAGACACGTTCAGTTGAGGGTGAATTGCCTGTATTCATTGTAAGGCCTCATGCACCGAACCGAGATGCCCGTACTGTCATTTTTCAGAAAAAATATTTAAATAAATATTTTTCTATAGAGCAGTACCAGTGTGCGGACATCATGCTTGTGTTCTTTGCTAATTTCTGATTTTTTGTTCTGCACCTGGGCCCTGTTTTGGGTTTGGGTATGTGCGTATCTTAACTTTTCTTAACTACTATGCAAACCCTGTTGTATGTAGTTACTGTGCAAGTGTAACAGCTGTGGGCTGTAATTTAAAGTGATCCCTCGTTACCCTCTTGTTCCGTGTAGTTACTATGTTAGTATCGATGAATTTCCGGAGCTTTTTTTTTGCATGTTTGTTGTCCTAATATAGTTCTTACAATATTGTAACAACTGGCTGTTGTTCCTTAGAACGTGGGCTAACCGGAGCGAAGCTATACTATGAAACTTTCTCTAAGCTACTTCGCAGCAGGATGCTAACATCTATACGCCATTTAACTTCCCTAATCGAAAGTTCAAACACTCCCGTCCCATACATCGCACAACCCTGAGTGTCTCTGTAAGCACATGCACAAACAAAATAACCCAACAACAGACAGCAGTGTCGTTTTACACTTTTAATTAAAACACAAAGTAGAAACTTTCATAGACACGCCCATATCAGTCCCTCCCCTACACATCTCTCTCCATGACGGTAACAGTTACACTTTTTATATAACAGGGCTGCAAATGAACCAAACCCACCCAAACTAACTTGAACATAAACACACATAAGATCACTAATTAAAAAACCCAACCGTCTTGCTTAAATAATGCAAAAATAAGTAAACTCTAAAGAAATACCCATAATGCACCCGGCTGCTAGCACTGACTGCCGGGTCATTACAATATATATGTTTCAGAGTAGAGCTGAAGATCTTTGCCCGAACCCGACAGGACCCGACGGGTTCAGTCGGGTTCGGGCTTAATTTATATCATTTTACACGGGCTCGGGCCGGGCACGGGCTGTGCACTCCAGCTTGCTCGGTAAATGAGCAGTCATGTGATGCGTTTCAATTAGCGCGAGAAAGATGTGAAAATGGATGTTGAGGAGGTGAAACTGGCAATTACGTTTTGGCAAAATTTACAAAACTTGCAAAATTAGCCAGATCAGTACTATGCATCCCGGCCAGTAACAGCAGCAGTGAAAGGGTGTTCAGTGCTGCTGGACGCACTATCAGTGAGCGCAGGACTGCGCTGAAGCCATCTACCGTGGATTAAATTTCCTCCACAAAAACATGTTGTAACACTGAGAGGGAGACGAGAGACGAGCGGATCCATCTGCAAACTTTTATTTAAAGGACAAGGCAAAGACATGGTCAAGGCAGGCAGGGTTAGGCAATGGCATACAGATGTGTAGGAGCAAGACAAAGAATAGTCTGTAAAGCAGGCGTGGGTCGATCAGCGGTGAACGTTATCCGAAGGAGGGCTAAGCAAAAGAGTAATCCGAAAAGACAGGCGAGGTGTTACAAAAGGCAGGCAGCGAGACAGACTAAATGAAATAACTACGCTAAATACAAGACTGGTAAGGCAAGGCAAAAACACAGGATAACAAGGAACGCTTTGTATGAATGCTAAAGACAATTCAATACGCGGCAACTAGAGAACGGAAGTCCGGGGCTTAAATAGGGTCTCTGATTGGACGCAGGTGATAAGAGCAATGGCTGATGGGGAATGTAGTCCAGGGTGTGCTGAAACAGTCAATGTAATATGAATGTGAGAGAGCGACATCTGGTGGTGAGCAGACTGAAGGTCACCGGCCAGGTTCATAACACATGTAGCCTAATCTTGGTGAGTAAAGGTTTTTCAAATTATAACTAAATATTAATTTTTTTTATTAATGAGTCTTAAATGCATAATGTAGACTGGTAATGTAGTATATAGGCTAACGTTGGCATTTTTAGGGCCCGAGCACCGGTGGTGCGAGGACCCTCTTGGAATTGCTCCGTTTATTATTATTAGGGCCCGAGCCCTAAAAGAGCGAGAGCCCTATTGTTCTTCTAAGGATTCTTATTATTAGGCCTGAGCCCTAAAAGGGCGAGAGCCCTATTGTTCTTCTAAGGATTCTTATTATTAGGCCCGAGCCCTGAAAGGGCGAGAGCCCTATTGTTTTTCGAAGGATTCTTCTTCTTTATTAGGGCCCGAGCCCTAAAAGGGCGAGAGCCCTATTGTTCTTCTAAGGATTCTTATTATTAGGCCTGAGCCCTAAAAGGGCGAGAGCCCTATTGTTCTTCTAAGGATTCTTATTATTAGGCCCGAGCCCTGAAAGGGCGAGAGCCCTATTGTTTTTCGAAGGATTCTTCTTCTTTATTAGGGCCCGAGCCCTAAAAGGGCGAGAGCCCTATTGTTTTTCTTAGGATTTTTAGGGCCCGAGCCCTAAAATGGCGAAGGCCCTATTGATTTCCTTAGGATTATTAGGGCCCGAGCCGGGTCCTTGTTTTTCGAAGGATTCTTCTTCTTTATTATTAGGGCCCGAGCCCTGCAAGGGCGAGAGCCCTATTGTTTTTCGAAGGATTCTTCTTCTTTATTAGGGCCCGAGCCCTAAAAGGGCGAGAGCCCTATTGTTTTTCTTAGGATTTTTAGGGCCCGAGCCCTAAAAGGGCGAAGGCCCTATTGATTTCCTTAGGATTATTAGGGCCCGAGCCGGGTCCTTGTTTTTTGAAGGATTATTAGGGCCCGAGCACCGGTGGTGCGAGGACCCTCTTGGAATTGCTCCGTTTATTATTATTATTATTATTATTATTATTATTATTATTATTATTAGGGCCCGAGCACCGGTGGTGCGAGGACCCTCTTGGAATTGCTCCGTTTATTATTAGGGGTTCAAGCACGTAGTGCTGAAACCCTATTGTAATTGTTAGGATTTTTTTTATTATTATTTTTTTTCTGCCGTAAAACTGATCGTGCAGACCAAACCGTAAGTCGTAGAGACTTCAAATTTGGCCAGATGGTAGAGCTCAATTTGGGGAGAACCTATCAAAGTTTCAGCCCAATTGGCCCATAGGTGGCGCTACAGCGCAAAAAACTAACTTTTTTTACATTTTTGGCTGTAGCTCATACAATTTTTGTCGTAGACTCAAATTTTTAACATCGTTGGGATCCTTGGGTCAAGCCGCACAAAAGTGCACTGGCGCAGATTTTTCGTACGACGTACCGTTTTTCCGCAAAATGGCGTTATATCTCAAACCTACTTTTGCGAACTAGTCCTAGGTTTTTTGCCCAAATGGAACCAAACCAGTGCAGAAATATTCTCTATACATTGAATATCAATAATTATCAAAAAAAAGTTGAAATTTCGATTTTTGCGCGAAATAGCGCGACAAAACGTGTTATGCTAACGTTAGCCAAATGCTAATTGTGGCTATAACTCTTGAACGGAATGAGGTATTTTTGCCAAACTCGGTACGCTTCTGTAAAAGCTCGAATTTACGTCAAATAAAAAAAAATGCAGCGTTCGGCCGCTTGGTGGCGCTATAATAACGAAAAAACATAAAAACGGCTGTAACTACAATACCGTTTGTCCGATTGACTTGAAAATTGGTATGCAGCGTCTTTGTCCAAAGTGCCAAGACGATCTATGACGACATTAGTGTAGCTTAAAAAACATGGCCGCCATCGGCCAATCAAGTTTGAGCACCCATTAGACGAGGTTAACAGAGGTCGATCGGAACGAAACTCACTGGGCATGTTCGACTCATGGGCCTAGAGGTCTGTAAGAGTTTTGAAGGAAATCGGCCACTAGTTGGCGCTAACGAGTTTTATGGCTCTGTAATCACGTGGTGTTTCACATATCTACACAATATGCATATCATTTGATAGATCTCCTCATGATGAACAACTTTGCCTCAAGAACCATTGCTGTCAATCAAATCCTTCATTAATTATTCACAATTATGTT
>NW_026128894.1:0-6209 GCF_022985175.1 Labeo rohita
TGTAGTTTGAATCGGAATCGTAAAGGGACATTAATTTGCAAAGCAGAATCAGAATCAACACTCATGTAATTTGTGCACAAGAGTTTTATTAACGAAGGACTAACACATAACTAATCTAAACAAACATAAAATCACTCATACATGGGAGAAGGGCAAGTGAGAAGCAGTTAGAGAGAGACAAGGAAATGAAGCTATGAATAAAATCAGTTAACCACCTGAGTAAAACCATCAGTGCTGTCTACAGCTTATACTAAACCTCGGTTTGTTTAGTTAAATGTAAGATACTTGCATTGCCTTGGTCGTTGAGCAAGTGTCCGAATGCAGTCTCGGGTGAAAATCTTGATGGTTTGGAGCAGTAGTGGTTTTGGAATTGCAATCACGTTCTTCCGGGTCTGAAGAGTGATGAACTCTACAGATGTTCTGACTCTATGGTGACTGGGAGTTTCTTCCCATGTGAAAATTGAAGAAGAACCAAGAGCTGAGAGGGACCCAGCTGAAGTCCTGTGATCTTTGGAGAATGGAAAGACAAGGCCGCAAGTCCTGGCGTGTGCTTAGGGAAGTCCTGAAGAGTTCTAGCTCATCTTCTTAGGTTCTAAAAGAACCACTGACAGAATTTTCCCGCTCTTGCAGAGTATAATTTGGCCATGATTCCTATAACATGAATACAATGCATTTGACAAAGAATTGATTGGTAGAAACGTTCAAAGCATGAATTTTCAAACTCATACATACCAAACATGAATATAAACCCTTAAGATATTCAGTAGTTATTAAAAGGACATACACAACGAGTGATTAGAACATAATAGACAAATGTGTGGGTAACATGCATAGTAGGGAGTTATGCAATGGTCTGATGTTCATTCATAAGTCCTTTTAAGTAAAAGGGACAGTCTCTCTACCATTCTGTGAACTAGGGGCATGTTTTGAGGAACAAACAATTCTGAAGGAATTTCAGTCTGGTTCTTGTCTTGGGTGGGGGAGCACCACCCAACAAAGTTTCCTCATATGATGGTCCTGATGTGCTGTATCTTTGACCAGTGGTCTTGGGTTTCTTGCCCCCAAATTGACAATCTCCTTTCTGAGTTGGGATTATCAATAATTGTGTTCTTTTGTTTTAATGTTGCAAGTCGTTCAAAGCTGTGAAAGTTGACTTGACTTGACTTGACTTGACTTTGACTTGACTTTAACTTTATTAATCCCACAATGGGGAAATTCCTTAGAAACAGCAGCAATAATAAAAAAGACAAATTTAACAAGATCCATAGGATCAACACAAACAACCGTAAAAATAAATCAATAATAAATTACATAGTGCTAATTATGTGAATAAACAGAAAAAATCTGCGTATATCACTGCAGTGATGTATTATAAAGTCTTATAGCTGTCGGGAGGAATGATCGACGAAAACGCTCCTTCTTGCACTGTGGAAGTAACAGTCTTATACTGAAGGAGCTGCTCAAAGCCTCCACAGTGTGATGCAAAGGGTGAGAGGAGTTCTCCATGATGGATGACAGTTTTACTAGCATCCTTCTGTCCGCCACTTCCTCGATGGTATCCAGTGTGCAGCCCAGGACAGAACCAGCTCTCTTAACGAGCTTATTGAGTCTTTTCCTGTCTCTGTCCGAGCTGCTCCCTGCCCAGCACACAGCGGCGTAGAGAACTACTGAGGCCACTACTGTATCGTAAAAAGTCCGTAGGAGTTCTCTGCATACCCCAAAGGACCTCAGTCTTCTCAGCAGGTAGAGGCGACTTTGGCACTTTCTATACAGGGCATCTGTGTTTGTTGACCAATCCAGTTTATTATTCAAGTGAACGCCCAAATATTTGAAAGTGGTCACCATCTCAATGTCCGAGCCCTGGATGCTCACAGGTGTACAAGCTGGAGGGTTCCTTCTGAAGTCAAGCACCAACTCTTTTGTCTTACTGGTGTTCAGTAACAGATGGTTTCCCTCACACCAGTCCACAAAATCAGCAATGACCCCCCTGTATTCCTGCTCATTCTCCCCGGACACACAATCAACAATGGCGGTGTCGTCTGAGAACTTCTGCAAGTGACAGTGATGGGAGTTGTACTTAAAATCAGCTGTGTACAAGGTGAACAAAAATGGGGAGAGTACCGTCCCTTGAGGTACCCCCGTGCTGCAGACTACCTCATTCGACACACAGTCACGCAACCTGACGAACTGTGGCCTATCAGTAAGATAGTCGATGATCCAAGCAGCCAGATGTTGGTTCACACCTGCCACTTCCAGCTTCCCTCTCAGCAGTGATGGTTGGATAGTATTGAAAGCACTGGAGAAATCAAAGAACATGACCCTCACAGTGTTCCCAGGGGCCTCCAGATGAGACAATGCCCGATGCAGCAGGTAGATGATAGCATCATCCACTCCAATGCCAGATCGATAGGCAAACTGCAGCGAGTCCAATGCCGAGCTCACCTGGGTACGAAGGTAACTGAGGACAATCCTCTCCATGGCCTTCATCAGGTGGGAGGTTAATACAATAGGTCTATAGTGGTTCAGCTCCTTCGGATGTGATATTTTGGGGACAGGAACCACACAGGAGGTCTTCCACAATGCCGGAACTCTCTCCAGACTAAGACTCAGGTTGAACATGAACAGAACAACCTCACAAAGCTGGTCTGCGCATTCCCTGAGAAGCCTGGAGCTGATGTTATCAGGGCCTGTGGCCTTCCTGGCCTTGGTCTTTTTTAACTCCCTCCTAACCTGGTCCAAAGTGAGACGAAAGGGGGTGGAAGTTGACTGGTCTACAGTTGACTGGTCTACAGTGACAGTTGGAAGAAGGGCAGAGTGCTGTGCAGGGAGCTGAGGTGTGAATGATGACAGTTGAGGGTGGATGGCTTGTCTGGAGGGGAGTGAAGAAGGGGCTCGGTGACGGGCAAGATCAAATCTGTTGAAAAACAAATTCAGTTCATTTGCCCATGCCTGGTCTCCTATGACCTGGAGAACATCTCCACTCTTTCCGTGGCCTGAGATGTGTTTCAATCCTCTCCATACCTCACGAATGTTGTTTTGTTCCATCCCCTGCTCAAGCTTCTTCTTGTAGCTGGCCTTACACCTCCTGATATTATATTTTAATTCCCGCTGAACTCTGCGCAGCTCCTCCTTATCCTCTGAGAGAAAAGCCCTCTTCTTCTCATTCAGCAGGGCCTTTAGCTCAGAGGTCACCCAGGGCTTGTTATTGGGAAAACACCAGACTGTTCTAGAAGGCACAGTATTCTCCACACAAAAATGTATGTAGTCCGTAACACAGTGAATAAGTGAATCAACGTCCTCCCCATGTGGACTGCAGAGAACATCCCAGTCTGTGATGTTAAAACAATCCCTAAGCTGCTCACTAGCCTCCTCTGTCCAGATCATAACTTCCTTAACCTGTGGTGACTGCTGTTTCACCACTGGAGTGTAGACAGGCAGCAAGTTGACGAGATTGTGGTCAGAGCTGCCTAGAGGGGGGAGGGGGATAGAAGTATACGCATTCTTGATATTTGCATATAATAAGTCCAAAGTTTTATTGTCTCTTGTGTGACAGTTTACATACTGAGTGAAATTAGTAATGGTGGCGGAGAGGGGGAGAGAGGCATGATTAAAATCCCCAGAAATGACGATCAGGGCCTGAGGGTATTTCGTCTGCAACTGAGAGACGGTGCTATGCAAACCCCCACCACGCAGCAGCGTCGGCTGAGGGAGGGATGTAAACAGTCAGCACCACTACGTGTGAGAACTCCCGTGGGATGTAATACGGCCGAACGCTAACCGCTAACAGTTCAATGTCCCTGCTACAAAGTTGAACTTTCACATTAACGTGACCAGGGTTGCACCATCTGTCATTCACAAACAACGCCAAACCCCCGCCCTTCTTCTTACCACTCTCCACCTCGCTCCGGTCCGCCCGAACTAATGTGAATCCAGTCAAAGAGATCACAGAATCCGGTATATCCTGCTTGAGCCATGTCTCAGTAAAACACAGTAGGCTGCTCTCCCGGTACACCCGCTCCAGCTTCGTCAGCGCCGCTAACTCGTCCATCTTGTTGGTAAGAGAACGGACGTTTCCCATAGTAACGGATGGTATACAAGGTTTGTACCTCCGTTTCCTCTCCCGGCGCTTAACTCCAGCTCTACAGCCTCGTCTTTTCCTCCGAATCTCCGCAGGGATCTCCGGATTTCTCGTGCAACGAGGATCAGCCCGGCTAAGAGCTAGCAGCTGGTTCCGAGTATAAACAATAGAACCACCGCTTAAAGGGTCCCCCGAGGCAGACTCAAAAAGTTGGCAAAAAATAATATAGAGTAGTGCAAACGTAATGAAAGGCGTACCCCTCATTGCACAGCCCCATAAAGATTTAGAAAAACAAAAGAAAAAAAAAAAAAACAGAAAAATAAACATTAAAACGCATGAAAAACAACAACAAACCCGACAAAGCTGCTGTGACTAGCTGCCACACGCGCGGCGCCATTTTAAGTTGGTTGGTTAGGCTTACTTCAGGCTGGCTGGCACCAGGGTATCCTGGACAGATTTATGACGTGGTCCTGGGCCTCTTTGTGGAATTTGGCTCTTTGGTTTCAACCAAATGTTCTGATTGAATCTTCCATTTGTCTGGTTCGCTCTGATACCCTAGAGGGTATAGCTGGCTTGTTGGGTTTAAAGACTATTTGTTAAATGTAACAATTAGTATATGTCTGATTGGTCCAGATGCTACACAGATAATGATGTTAAATGAGTTCATGAAGTCTTCAGATAGTCTGTTGAAGTTGATTGAGATTCAGTTGCTCCTCATATGAGGTTGTAGTTGGAGGTCTTCAGCTCTCCTTCACCAGGAGCTTCATTCTGCTTTCTATGGAGAGTCAGAGGTGTTTGTCTGAGGACGTGACGGAGCCAGAGCCTCCTCAAAAACACTCAGATCAGAAAACTAATGACAGGACAAAAGCAAAACACAACAAATTATACAAAAGCTGTTAAAGATAATGAATAAAATAATGTATAAACAACATGGTTTTGTAACACATTTATAAAACAATATTACAATATAACTATATAATGTGTTTTTTTTTTTTTTTTTTTTTTTTTTACAGATTTACCCACATCTACACTGACTGTGACACCAGACAGTCCTGTATTCACTGAAGAGACAGTCAATCTGAAGTGTAAGATAAAGCCTGATCACAGTGACTGGAGATATGAGTGGTATAAAGGCAGCACTAAAGTGTCTGAGCATCACACTGTAAACAGAGACACTTTCACTATCAGAGGAGTTAAAAAGTCTGATGCGGGTCAGTACACGTGTAAAGGACAGAGAGATGGAAAACCAAACTCATCACAATCAAGCTCTGCTGTTTCTCTCTCTGTGACGGGTGAGTTAAATATATTTTCCTGATATGGAGTTTTGGCCTCTGTAGAGCACATTATATCGTAGCTGAATTCTAAGATCTCACATGCCTTAGTTTTAATTCTGGATGTCCTGTAAAGAAGCACATTCAACACTTTTCAGAGATACCAAATTTTCGTAAGTTTCCCCATTAACTCTCCCTCTCCATGGTCTTTAAACTGACTGACATTAATTTAGTGATCAAATTAAACACGCTCATAGAAATATGATGCTATTTTGTAATTTAAATCTGACTAATGGTTCAAATGGTTTGTCATAAATCAACATGTTATGGGGTTTCATATCAAAGTATGACTTTCTGTTATGAAATGGGGCATTGAGTTCATATATGTCCATGTGTCAGAGAACTACAAGGACTTGCAGCATGTTTTGAGAGACACAACAATAGAGAAATAAATTATATATCAGTAATCCTATGAAAAGATAGTATGAAAATCTTGCCAATTATTATTCTCATTAGTACACCCTAAAAACTGCTGGGTTAAAAACAACCTAGTGCTGGGTAAAATATGGACATACCCAGCGATTGGGTTGTTTTGACCCAGTGTAGGCGTTGCCCCAAAAACACATTAATATGCAAATTAGATATTGCATAAAGCAAAATGGTATAGTAAATCATTCTGTTATATCTTTCATAACAGTTGAAAATCATCTGAATTTAAAGGTTGGTATAAAAATAATAATTGATTGAATTGATTTGACTAAATAAATAAATAAACCCACTGTTTTTTTTTTTTTTTTTTTTTTTTTTTCCCCTTTTCATATCCTGTTTTCTCTATGGAGGACATAGCATAACATATAAAT
>NW_026128895.1:0-6204 GCF_022985175.1 Labeo rohita
TATGTTTATTATGATATGTACCTGTACTATTGTTCAAATTGTTTATTTATTTATTCTGTCGTGGTTCATTTTTTATTTTCTATAGAGAATGAGATTGACCAAAAATGCAAGCGATCCTTGGAACGCAACCTGACCCCCAAAGGATGCCCGCCCCGCAACGGATGCGGGGGCCAGACTGTGTAAAATCACCAAAGCATTCCTCAGAGAGCTTCATTCGTCTCCTGTCGCCAGACGGTCACGCACATACGCCGTATTTCTGTAACCAGTCACCGGACGGTCACGCACATACACCATATTTAACTACCCCTAAGTCATACGTTGACACGACACCTGGTAAACCCGTCATAGGTTGACGTGACACCTGGTAAATCCAACAACCGGAGGTCATTAAAGGGTCACAAGGTCAACACATCCGGATAGAAGTCACGTGGGGCCGTGACACATGTGGCAGTCACGTGGGACAGCCCCCGGGTGGGGGAGGGGGGGGAGGGGTAGTCGGGGGAGGTCAAAAGGTCAAAGCCATAAATCTTTTTTGTCATAAGCAACCATATATTGACTACTTAAAACTTTATAAATTAGACTGAAATACATTGTGTAATATTGTTTCTTTGTGTCATTAGTGTAAGATCAGGCTCACATGTGTCCAGCTCTGTGTCTGTGAAGAGTGACTGGTCAAAACGTGAACCCCCAAACTTCAGTGAGAAAAAAACATCATCTACTAAAAGGTATGACATTATAGCATTATGTTAGCTATTTTCATCACTGTGGTTCTGTGATAGATGTTGACTGAATAAAAATAAATAAATAAATAACAATCACTGAACACATCATATGGTGACTTTTAATGAATGCTGTCTGGAGCTTCTTTCCAATAATACAATTATACAGGCAGACATTACGAGGCATAAATTCACCATAGAAAATAAAGTAGATCATGCAACCAAACATTTATAGGCATAGAAGAACAAATGCATGGCTATATCTGTATATTAACTACCATTTACAACATTAAAACTTTATAAATTAGACTGAAATACATTGTGTAATATTGTTTATTTGTGTCATTAGTGTAAGATCAGACTCACATGTGTCCAGGTCTGTGTCTGTGAAGAGTGATCGTTCAGGAGGTTTGCCACTGAACTTCAGTGAGAAAAAGCATCATCTACCAGAAGGTATTTAATGATTTTCTTATTGTTGGTTGCACATGGACTGCAAGAAAATATTTAATTGAATATTTATCATGAATCTATATTGTGTAAATATTTATTAGCGTTTTCATTAAGATGCTAAGAGCAACAGCAAAGATTAAAATTAGACCTAATATTTACCTAAATTTATACTTAAATAGATCCTATACTTTAACAGTGTGAACTTAAACAGCTATTGCTTTCTGTCTTTGTTCAAAAAAGAAAAAAAAATTCAATCTAGTTTTCTAATAATTTCCCTGAAAGTGCAGTACTTAATTTTATTCACTAATAGGGTTCAATATGAGACATTAGATTCAGGCGTCCAGACTCACAGGAACTACAAGAATTTCAAAGACAATCTCCAGTGGATCTTCCAAGTAGGAAACACATTTTCAATAATGTTTACATTTATAATAAATGAAAAAGTCAAATTCACTGAGCTTAACTTTTGATTTCTGTTTTATCTTGATCATTTATGTATTATGTTAGGAACACATAAAAATGGAAAAGGAATTTTTTTTTTTTATTTTTTTTTTTAGGGTCTTGAAAGCAAAATTATCACATTTCTGAAGGATGAGCTGGAAAAGTTTAAGAAAATATTACAAGAAGAAGACTTACTGTAACGAAGCGGAGATGAGACGAGGATCTATGTGCAAGAGTTTATTGTACATCCAAAGAAAACAACAAATTATCCAGAACGGGGAACCCTTAGAATCCAGGCAAGAACAGGGAGCAACCATCACAGACATTAAACAACTGACCAAATACAGGGGAAAGACAAGGACTATTTATACACAGGGTGAGGTAATGATCTAATTGGTAACCGGGGTAACTGATGAGGGAGTGGGTGTGGTTCAATGAAGATCCATGGCAACAAACAAGGGAACAGAGGTACAGGGAAGCAGGGAACAATAAGACACAAAAACTACAAAATAAGAGTCCTTAAACACGAATACAGAAGACAAAGACCAGGCACATGACATAACCCCCCCTCAAAAGAGTGGCTTCCAGACGCTCCAAACAGAAATACCAGTCCAGGAAGGGGGAGGAGCTCAGGCAGAACTGGGGAAGGGATGGAGGGCCAGGTCCATGTAAGGGGAGATAAACAAGGGACTGAAGCAGAGCAAGAGGCCAGGGTGGAGTCGGCCAGATGGGAGGAGCTGAGGACCACCAGATCATGAGAGAAGACCTCCACGGCGGAGCAGGCGGTACCCAGCAGGGCGGAGCAGGAGGCTCAGGAGCCCTCCAGGGCGGAGCCGGAGGCAGAGCAGGTGGCGCTAGAGCCCTCCAGGGCGGAGCCGGAGGCAGAACAGGTGGCACTAGAGCCCTCCAGGGCAGAGCCGGAGGCAGAACAGACGGCGCTACAGCCCTCCAGGTCGGAGCCGGAGGCAGAGCCAGCGACACTAGAGCCCCCAAGGGCAGAGCCGGAGGCACAACAGCCCTCCCAGGCGGAACAGGAGGCGGAACAGGAGGCGGAGCAGGAGGCGGAGCAGGAGGCGCAGCAGCCCTGCGGGGCGGAACAGGAATCTGCATCACGCTCTGGGACCTGGGGAGAGCAGGGACAGAGGAGGCAGACAGAATAGAGGGAGAAGGCGCAGCAGCCCTCCAGGGCGGAACAGGAGGCGGAGCAACCCTCCGGGCGGAACAGGAGGCGGAGCAGCCCTCCGGGGCGGAACAGGAGGCGGAGCAGCCCTCCCGGGGCGGAACAGGAGGCGGAGCAGCCCTCCGGGCGGAACAGGAGGCGGAGCAGCCCTCCGGGCGGAACAGGAGGCGGAGCAGCCCTCCGGGCGGAACAGGAGGCGGAGCAGCCCTCCGGGCGGAACAGGAGGCTGCGTCATCGACTGGGACCTGGGGAGAACAGTGACAGAGGATGTAGACAGGGAAAAGGGAGAAGCAGAGAGTTTGGTGGTTAACGCCCCCTCCGTAAGAGGTTCTACGGCTGGCGCCGACACCTCTGGAGGCATTGGCGCAGCTTCTCCGACGGGGAAGGCCTCTGGAGCAGACTTGAGACCAGACGGGGCCTCTGGGGCAGACTTGAGACCAGACGAGAGCTCTGGTGCAGGCTTGTGATCAGACGAGAGCTCAGAGGCTGACCTGTGAACAGGCGTGACCTCAGGAGCACAGTGTGTAGCCCACACACACCACATGGCCACTGCCATTAAGGGAAGAGCAGCAGCGATAACGTCACTTGGCTTGTGAAGATCTGCTGTAACGTGGCTTGACTCGGGAACAACATGGCTTGACTCGGGAACAACATGGCTTGACTCGGGAACAACATGGCTTGACTCGGGAACAACATGGCGGGAACAACATTGACTCGGGGCTTGACTCGTGGGGAACAGCTGCTGTAGCTTGACTCGGCCCTGTAGCTTGACTTGAATCAGGGGTAGCTGCCGCAACAAGAGGGAGCGCCATCTTAGCTGTCCGTACAGCCATTAGGGGTGAGTCCAACACGTGGGTCATCATGTGGCGTGACTTGGAGACAGCGACCATCTTGTGGACTGGCTTTGGCGTGGCGGCCATCTTTGCGACAGGCTCTGGCGTGGCGGCCATCTTTGCGACAGGCTCTGGCGTGGCGGCCATCTTTGCGACAGGCTCTGGCGTGGCGGCCATCTTTGCGACAGGCTCTGGCGTGGCGGCCATCTTTGCGACAGGCTCTGGCGTGGCGGCCATCTTTGCGACAGGCTCTGGCGTGGCGGCCATCTTTGCGACAGGCTCTGGCGTGGCGGCCATCTTTGCGACTGGCTCTGGCGTGGCGGCCATCTTTGCGACAGGCTCTGGCGTGGCGGCCATCTTTGCGACAGGCTCTGGCGTGGCGGCCATCTTTGCGACAGGCTCTGGCGTGGCGGCCATCTTTGCGACTGGCTCTGGCGTGGCGGCCATCTTTGCGACAGGCTCTGGCGTGGCGGCCATCTTTGCGACAGGCTCTGGCGTGGCGGCCATCTTTGCGACAGGCTCTGGCGTGGCGGCCATCTTTGCGACAGGCTCTGGCGTGGCGGCCATCTTTGCGACAGGCTCTGGCGTGGCGGCCATCTTTGCGACAGGCTCTGGCGTGGCGGCCATCTTTGCGACAGGCTCTGGCGTGGCGGCCATCTTTGCGACTGGCTCTGGCGTGGCGGCCATCTTGTGCAGTGGGTCTGGGCTGGCGGCCATCTTGCAAGGAGACTCAGGAGTGGCGACCATGCTGTGAATTACCCTCTCTACTTCCTTAACAGAAAAAGGGGATTCACAGAACAGCAAAACAAAGTCTATATACTGTGACAGGGTCCAGCTGGGGTCCTCATCCGGTAAGTTTAAACTAACCTCTGGATCGAGTCCACTCCAGAAACAGTCCTTTATTTTGGTGTCATCTCCAGGCACTAGCTGGCTGTAATAAAGGAACTCCTCCACATAATATTCGATCGGTCGGCCGTTTTGAAAAATTGAGCAAAGAGTGCTCAGAGGGTCGCGATAAACTCCTGCTAGATCCATAGTTGGTCAGTTGTTCTGTAACGAAGCGGAGATGAGACGAGGATCTATGTGCAAGAGTTTATTGTACATCCAAAGAAAACAACAAATTATCCAGAACGGGGAACCCTTAGAATCCAGGCAAGAACAGGGAGCAACCATCACAGACATTAAACAACTGACCAAATACAGGGGAAAGACAAGGACTATTTATACACAGGGTGAGGTAATGATCTAATTGGTAACCGGGGTAACTGATGAGGGAGTGGGTGTGGTTCAATGAAGATCCATGGCAACAAACAAGGGAACAGAGGTACAGGGAAGCAGGGAACAATAAGACACAAAAACTACAAAATAAGAGTCCTTAAACACGAATACAGAAGACAAAGACCAGGCACATGACACTTACAATACTTTGTGAAGGATTTTAATGAGAACAGATGCAGCATCAAAGAAGCAGCTCTTGATCTCACACTCTACTTCCTGAGAGAGATGAAGCAAGATGAAGCTGCTGATACTTTAGAAGGTAAGAGACTCGTGATCATGTCACATTATCACTTATAAACGTATTGGAGAAAATAGTGAAAAAAAAAAAAAAAAGTGTTTCTTTTTTGTCCCTGTTTTTAGATGAACTGATCTTCATTCATCAGCTAAAATCAAACTTGAAGAACAAGTATCAATGTGTGTTTGAAGGAATTGCAAAGCAAGGTGACTCTACACTTCTGAATAACATCTACACAGATCTCTATATCACTCAGGGTTGTAGTGAACAGGTCAATACTGAACATGAGGTAAGACAGATTGAAGTTGCTTCCAGACGTAAGGAATCACAAGAGATACAGGTTGAATGTACAAATTTGTTTGAAGCACCTGAACAAGACAAGCAGATCAGAACTGTACTGACAAAAGGAGTTGCTGGCATCGGAAAATCAGTCTCTGTACAGAAGTTTGTTCTGGATTGGGCTGAAGGAAAAGAAAATCAAGATATCAGATTCATTTTTCCTCTCCCATTCAGAGAGATGAACTTAAAGGAGAAAGAAAAACTAAGTTTGATGGAACTTATAACTCAGTTTTTCCCAGAGACAAAAGGACTGAACCTTACAAGAAGGAACCAGAAAGTCCTGTTCATTCTTGATGGTTTGGATGAATTTCGTCTTCCTCTAAACTTCAATGGTAATGACATGTGGTCTGATGTTTCATCACCAGCCTCTCTGGATGTTCTCCTAACAAACCTCATCAAGGGAAATCTGCTTCCTTCTGCTCTCATCTGGATCACCACCAGACCAGCAGCTGCCAGTAAGATTCCTCCTGACTGTATCGACCGGCTGACAGAGATACGAGGATTCAATGATGCACAAAAGGAGGAGTACTTCAGAAAAAGAATCAAGGATGAGAATCTGGCCAAAGAAATCATTGATCATGTTAAACAATCAAAGAGTCTCTTTATCATGTGCCACATCCCAGTCTTCTGCTGGATTTCAGCCACTGTTCTCCAAAATATTTTGGAGGAGAAAATAAATAATGTGAAAAACAATAAGGCTGATGATAAGTCCAAAACACTGCAGGAATC
>NW_026128896.1:0-6200 GCF_022985175.1 Labeo rohita
GAGCTGCAGCTGCATGACTGAAAACAAAGTAAGATGACTGCTGAGCTCCAATCTCCATCATGTGACGGATCTAGAAGAGCACAATGAATCAAATCACAACCTCAAAGTGCAGATTCAACCAGTCCAGTTTCCGGCATTACTTGTCTTCCTACAAAGAGTAAGAACATGAGGAGACAAAAGAGGGAGAGAAACTATTTCAGATCCTCCTTTGAGCAGCTGCAGAATCAGTTCAGTCACTGTGACTGACTGACGGAGGTTTTTGTACGACTCTTTATCACTGTGTGAACCACCTAATGCTCTCAGGCCAATATAAACTCTGACAGTAATAATGTCCAGCATCTTCAGTCTGGACTCCACTGATGGTCAGAGTGAAATCATTGTTAGATCCACTGCCACTGAATCTAGATGGAGTTCCTGACTGGAGCTTTTTAACATAACGAATCAGGAGTTTAGGAGCTTCTCCAGGTTTCTGTAAGTACCAGAATAAATAATCATCCCCATCACTGTCCCTGTACACATCTCTGCTGGTTTTACAGTTGATTTTGGCTGTTTCTCCTGGTTGAGCTGCTGTCATTGAGGGACTCTGAGTGACGGTGATCTGTCCTCTACACTCTGAAACACAACAAGAAGAAAATCAACTCAAAACTTTGACAATATACTTGAAGAAATGAATTCATATCAAACTTGTGCTCCACAAACCTTGAGCAAACGCTGTGAAAGTCCAGATGAAGATGATGATGAAGGTCATGTTGATGAAGATTGTTGTGTGTGTCAGTGATGAAGTGTTAAACTCACAGCACTATAAACACTCTCAGAGCACTGAAGCATCTGATCAATATGCAAATAAACTGATCCTGTATTTAAATGAGCATTTTGTATTGTCTCCTTTTATGTAAAAAATATAAACATGTTTCCATATATGTTACCTACAAGGTGATATATAATTTCCAAATACATACATTCCCTGCGTAGATATAAAATCCCCATATTAAAATTTGTATTTAAATAATATCTATATGAGGATTTTCATATGGTCTTGTATGTAGTAACTATACTGCATGTCAACAATATTGATATATATAAAAACTTTTTTAAAACATCCAAAAATTCTGCATGTTTATTTATGTTTTTGTAATAGTTATTTTAAATGCATGTCTATCTTTTGTATTTCCTTATATAATATCAACATTTATTGGTGGGTTTTAGGATGGATATACATGTTCATTGTTTCACAAATTTGAATGGGTTGGATACAGGGGCGTCGCTAGGGCTAATCATTCGGGGCTACAGCCCCGAATGTTTTTACTCCAGCCCCGAATTTTTTTTTTTTTTTTTTTTTTTTTTTGTATAGTCCTATGATTTCCACGGGATTTGGAATGTTTCAGTTTGAATGAATTAATCAAAAGTTGGTCATTACTCTTAAATCAAGTCGCTATATTGACTAGTATCTGTAAATATTATGCCGCAAAAGACTATTTAAATATGAATCCTGCATGTTCTGCGTGTGCTTTTATGAATGAACGGGGCGGACGCGCGGTTTCTTTACGTGATACTGATGCGCGTGTGCCGCTCACAGTGATTTCAGCGTCTGCCGTTTCACTAAATGAGGACATAAATACATTAACAACATCTCCAGAACTGCTCTGAGAGTAACTTCATGAGCATTTCACTGTTTCATTTGAGTAAAACAAGCGTCAAATATAAATTTACAGGTATTCAGGGCAACCTGTCAAAGTAAAAGTTCGGTTTAACTTTATTAACCACGTGCCTACTACAACTACTACTACGACTACTACTATTAATTAATAAAAAAATACAATCTTTTTCACACTATATTTCTTCCATGTTTTAAATTTGAATAGTAAATCCCCTTTTATTTGTCAAAAATAAAATATCATTTTCATTAGAAGATCAATTTATTTAATATTTTATACCTTCATTTGATAACCAGAAAAATACACAACACATAATTCCATAAGACTATTGTAAAAATAAATAAAAGTTGTTTTTATGCATTCAAATAAACAGACATGCTAAAACCTATTTGGTAACAATAAAACGTAAGGTGAAAAAAAAATAAAACATTTCATGGGGTCCTAATCATGTATTTTTTCTTAACTTTTGATAAATTGACGGTAAATTGTATAAGATTCATGGTTTTAATTAATTACACATGATTAATTACATTTTGATTCATATAATTAAATTTAACCATTAAAAATAAGTCCAGAAAAATTAAAACGCAAAACGGAATTAAAAAAAAAAAAAAAATGAAATTTGGAAAAAAAAAATAGGGCCTTGTTTTTGCATGCAACTATGTATTTGCTACAGTTATAAAAACATCTTCAGATTTATTATTTTATTTGTCTAACATATTTTTGTAAAGTTATAATTTTGTTATAATACTTTGATATGTTTGCTATTTGCAGTGATTACTATTTACTATTGTTCATAGTGTGACAAGGTCTTTAACCCCCAGTTTAATGCCCCCGGACCCCATCCAGGTTCAACCACCTGTGTCTAACAAAATCTTATGTGAGCATGATGTGAGCTCCCACCCAACACCATTAGCCCCTGATGTTTTGGCATCAGCCCCGGATGTTTTAAAATCCTAGAAACGCCCCTGGTTGGATATACATGTTAGAAATTGTTTCAATTTGTAATATAAGTTTCATATATGTTTTTACTTCATATGACAAGATAATTCATATATGGAAATTTAATATATGTGCATATATTGTATTACATTTGTGTATGGTTGACCCCAAATGTTTCAACAGTAGTGTACAGTAATTGAGACTGACCACTGGTTTTACAATCGATGGGAGAAACTGGGACACACGGTCAAAAGCACTGCAAGCCTGTGAACAGTGATTTGCACACGAAAACAGTTTAAAGATCTGCAAAACAGATTGACTGCGTAGGACCAATCTGTATGTGTAAAAAACAAACTGTTGCAAATGTCTAAATGACTTGTTGTGTATGTAGGGCACAAAGTTGCCGAAATATTCTAATATGTATAGCTCCGTCTTTCTTTTATCTGCGCTTACACTTTTGGCACGATTCTCTCACTCACTGAGTTTTGCAAGCGTGAGCGGGAGGGCGGGGCCACCACCTTTTTCTAGCCAATCAAAAGAGACTCTCGCGGACTCCATTTACTCTTATCTTATTGGTTCAATAAACACACACGCCAAAACATTTATCTTCATTTAGTTCTCGCTGCCGCTCGCTTCCGGTGGAATGGTACTTTTAATGTACACGTACATTAAAATAAATAAATAAACAACAACTTAATTAAAACATGATACTTTATAAGTTGTGTACCATTAGGCTAGACTATGTGTTCATCCTGAATTGTTAGCTGGTGTTAACATTATTGGATTGGTTTGGCTTTACATTGAAATGCATATATGATATAATATAGTCTAATATATAGCTGATGTTAAACATTACAAAATGATATGTGACAATGCTCAACAATAGTATCAGAGTGCTATACTTTTGATAAAACCTTTTTACTATAATAATAAAGCTACATAAATCTGAATTTGACAATTTTCCAGACCATGTCTCTGTTTATTGTATTTAACACTTAATTGTATACTTTGAAATGTTTTAAGATTTTGAAAAAAATTGTAAAATCCTCTTAAATTATAACATGTTAAAGTGAAAAAAAAAAAAAAAAAAAAAAAAAAAAAAAATATATATATATATATATATATATATATATATAATATTCACTATATTGAACCAAATTTTAGTTTAAAAATTTGAGTCGTCCCTGATCAGTAGACAGGTGAAATTATGCATGTTGTTATAAATTACAAATTATGCTGCTGGTACAGATACTAGGCCATGTTTAACACTACCACCGCCAGGGGTCGCTGTACACCTAAAAACCTCCAGCGGGTAAATTTTTACCCAAGCATGACTACCGTTTTTATAGGCCTAAAGAACATTTTGTTTCAGTGTATTATGCCACTGTTTTCACAAAGAAACATCTAAATATGAGATCACAGTCAGATGAGCTGTCAGATGCTGACTCAGACTAATGACCTTTAGTGCTTCTGTGCTCTTCAGCATCCATAAATCGCCTTCTTTTACATTTTAGTAAAAGTCAGTGATTGGGAGACTTGAATGTTTTATTCAAAGTCTGTTATGTAGGCTACATTTAAAAAACAGCCACGGGTAAAATATACATCAAAGTATCATCAAAATTACAATATTACAGTAAACTATCACATATTGCCTGTTGAGGAGGAAAAGGACACAGCTCAAAATTCAGTATGAACACATAGCCTGGTACACAACTTATATCGTGTTTTTATTTTATTTTATTTTATTTTTAATGTATGCGTACATTAAAAGTATCATTCCACCGGAAGCGAGCGGCAGGAGAACTAAATGAAGATAAATGTTTTGGCGTGTGATGTGTTTATTGAACCAATCAGATAAGAGTAAATGGAGTCCGCGAGAGTCTCTTTTGATTGGCTACAAAAAGGTGGTGGCCCCGCCCTCCCCCTCACCCTTGCAAAACTCAGTGAGTGAGAGAATTGTGCCAAAAGTGTAAGCGCAGATAAAAGAAAGACGGAGCTGTACATATCGGATTATTTCGGCAACTTTGTGCCCTACACACACAAGTCATTTAGTGTACAGTAACTGAGATCGACCGCTGGTTTTACAATCAACAGTAGAAACTGGGACACACAATATGATGGTGGTCGCCATGATTTTGCCAAGTAAGACATGTTCCTGGATCAACATTACTGTACAAAAATATAGACTTAACCCAATCCCTACCCCTAAACCTAACCATAACCACAATTTATTCCTAAAATCAGAAGGAAATGATAGCTAATTAAGAAAGGTGTAGAAGCATCAAACTGTTATTCTAAGTCTAAAAGTGATATTTCCTGAAAAGTTATCCCTCAATTCTGATTGGCTGATTGAAATGTTGTTCCAGGATCAACAAGGATGTTGATCCAGGAACATGGTGTACTTGGCGAAATCACGTTCACCATATGATGGTTTTCGTATCGTAAATCAGCAACGTCACCATCTGGTCTTTATGTGAAGCATTTGCTGAACCGACTGGAAATGGACAGTTTGAAAAGATGTGAAACAATGTTCATGGTCTCATTCATGTCAGATTTTATTGCTGATCTGTAATATATTACTGAACTGTGAGTGTTTGTAAGATGGCCGATGAGCTCCAAACTTTATCATGTGACAGATCTATAAGAGCCCAATGAATCAAATTAAAACCGGTTTCCAGCATTACTCGTCTCCCTACAGAGTGTAAGAATATGAGACAAAAGAGGGAGAAAAACAACTTATTTGAGTTATTTCAGATCCTCCTTTGAGCAGCTGCAGAATCAGTTCAGTCACTGTGACTCTGACTGACGGAGGTTTTTGTACGACTCTTTATCACTGTGTGAACCATGGAATGCTCTCAGGCCAATATAAACTCTGACAGTAATAATGTCCAGCATCTTCAGTCTGGACTCCACTGATGGTCAGAGTGAAATCACTGTTAGATCCACTGCCACTGAATCTAGATGGAGTTCCTGACTGGAGGCGGTTTGCATAATAAATCAGACGTTTAGGAGCTTCTCCAGGTTTCTGTAAGTACCAGGCTAAACAATGATCTGAACCACTCAAGTACACATTTCTGCTGGTTTTACAGTTGATTTTGACTGTTTCTCCTGGTTGAGCTGCTGTCATTGAGGGACTCTGAGTGACGGTGATCTGTCCTCTACACTCTGTAATGCAGAATAAGAAACTCAATTCAAAGGTTTAATATTAGGCTTGAGGAAATAAATTCATATTAGACTTGTGCTCCACAAACCTTGAGCAAACGCTGTGAGAGTCCAGATGAAGATGATGATGAAGGTCATGTTGATGAAGATTGTTGTGCGTGTCAGTGATGAAGTGTTAAACTCACAGCACTATAAACACTCTCAGAGCACTGAAGCATCTGATCAATATGCAAATCTGATCCTGTATTTAAATGAGCAATCATATATGATGATTTTTATATGGTCTTGTATGTAGTAACTATACTGCATGTGAACAATATTGTATTCATATATAAAACTTTTTTTAAACATACAGAATTTCTGTATGTTTATGTATGTTTTTGTAATAGTTATTTTAAATACATGTCTATCTTTTATATTTCCTTATATAATATCAATAGT
>NW_026128897.1:0-6180 GCF_022985175.1 Labeo rohita
CCTCCGATCAGCAGCGGGTTATCGATGTACAGGGAGATGACGTAGGCCTCCTTCCCGCTGTTGGCCGCCACAAACCTGTCAAAGCACAGCACGTCAGACAGAATCCACATCTGATCACGGCTTTGGATCAAAGCGCAGGAGACGGGCTCACGTGGACGTGCGGCTGTCGCGAGACCATTTCTTGATCTAAGAGAGCTTGTTGATGAGGAAGATGCCTTTGCCCTGCGCCTTAGCCGGTGTCCACGCTGAACATGTTACGGGTGGTCTGGATGCTCATCCTGTCACATGACGGGAAAACATGACGGTCAACACCTCAGTGAAACACCATTTTTGCATCGCTTAGATACTAGTATAGTTTTCACTGATACTGAAAAACTACTTCAAACTACAACTACAAGCAGCAATTAATGGGCCAAGCACAAGAAAAATGAGGAGCAGGGACCAAATGAGTCAAAATGGCTCAATCATAAATACAATCACTAGTAATAAGATATAATGGTTTATCAATTTTGACCAATAGGTGGCGCTGTTATCAAAAGGATGTGATGTGCTCAGGGTGACAATGACAGAGGTTTTGTGTTGCAGAAATACAGCCTTAAATGGAGTTTGGTGTCATGCCATAAAATTTCACAAATACGTTTTGCGATATCAGAAAGCGTTTAGTAACTTTTCTCTAGCATGGTCTTCTACCCAGCAAGCAATTTTTGGTCTAAAAAATGTCTATTAGCCGTTGAAACACAGCCCAGACGTCTAGGCTAATATAAGGTTGTCACTGGGCTGTCAGTGAAAATTTAATAGACGTCTAACCATAGTCCATAACTAGTCATCAAACAGACAGTTAATGAACGCCTACATATAAACATCTAAAACACAACAAAATGGCCATCCATCCAAACAAACTACATACACAGCTTTTATTAAGAAAAATAACATTAACAACTTAAGACAATACAAAATTATAAAAATGCAAAAGAATTAATGACAAAATAAAATAGAAATGCATTACACTCAAATATAAATATTATGATAAAAACATGAAATTTAACAACTTAAGATAATAAATATATATATATTAAATACTTTATGATATTTAAAAGAAATAAATAGTACAAATCAAGAGCATGTTATCACACTTAACATTAAAACATTGTGGATAAATGACAACGTAAAAAAAAAAAAAAAATAGATTAAAAAAGATTAATCAATTTGTTTGTTTACTTATTTTAACAAATAAAACAACCAACAGTGAACTCAAAGGAAATTATTAATTATTGTTTTTTTTCTTGTATAAAATGTTTCCCAACTGTATTCCTCAAGTACAACTCAAGTTGGTCATCACTGCATCTGCAAAATAAGAAAAAACAAATAGCATAAGAAAAGCTTTTTGAGAGAGAACTGAGAGAGAAAGGTCTGAATATGAGGGAACATGAGGGAATTTTTAAAACCCTAAAATATAATACAGATTGAGGCGGTTAACAATTGCGGACAAAGTTAACTGACATTTCAAAATGACCAGTAAACGAATTATTTTTTACATTTCTGATTTGCGCTGTAACTTATTAAGTATTGACACCACAATGTTTGATTAATATGGCACACTTTGAAGACTTTACCTTTCCAGCTTCCTTCTGGCACTGTCTTTGAGATTTCTTCATTCAATTCTGCACAACTTTGACACCTGAATAACACATGCCAATGTCAGGCAGGTAGTATTATATGCGTCACTGTAAAAGTGTCCAAAATTGTCTGGCACAACTGATTTCATAACAACACAGTGATGCTGCTGTAACTAAAATGTAACCCAGTACACACATTAACCTTAAATGTACATGGAATAATTATTCACCCCTACCGTTTTTTTAAATTATGTCTTCTGATTGTACTTGCTGCATTGCACATCTTAGCTATTTGCACTATTTTAATACTGCTGCAAAATTTTTATAATTGAACATTTTATATTGCAATTTGAAATAATTTTTATTTTTGAGCTTTAGTATCAATTTGTAAGTTTCAAACTAAATCTTATTGTATTGCTTTATCTATCCAATTAGCTCATGCTTTCTCTGTATGTAACAAGCCATTGTTCAGTCATAAATTCAGTATAATAGTTAAAATAAATGATTGAATTTGTCAAAGATGAGAGCTCTAGTGAGGAAATGTTGTTTTGGAGAGATTTTTTTTTTGGTTTGTTTGTTTGTTTTTTACACCATTGCTGCCTGGATCTCCTCTTTTTCCAGCAGCTTTTCCAGATGTAGAAACTCCTCCTCAATTTGACCTTTGAACTTTCACTCTATTATCTATTAAATTCTGCAATGAATCCTATGATCACATGAATGCTGTACCGTGGGGCCTAATTTAGTCCATAGGGATCACTATCATCATGATCTGCTCCCTTCACTAAAATGTCACGGTTCCTACACATGATAACAAATAAAGTATAGATAAACAATGAACACATATACTTACCAAGACCAAGCAGGAAAGTCCTTTATCGTTTGTTGTTTGCCCGTTGTTTTCCCACAGGTAAACTTAGTGTTCTCTCGTGTAAAAACAAAATTCAAAACGGCGGAATTATCGCGGGATGTTGTGACAGTGATCTCTACTAACTTTCAAGTCTCGCGTTGCCAGTAGTCACGTCGCAGTAGGGCGACAATTGCCATCTAGCGGTTGGGAATTGTTATTGCATGTTTATTTATAAATTGAAAGAAAGTCAAATTATGTTGTATAATGTGTATGAATGTTACACTTAACAGCCTGTGGAATGCATGACATCATATTATTAAATGCAATTAAACTTTTGAAACATTTAAATTAGCATTATTTTGGCATAATTAATAATGCATTATTTTATAGCATTATTAAATAATGAAATAAAATATAAACATTTTAAGACTATTTCGGCCATGCTCATTGCTGGTCTGATACTGGGCTATAGCCAAGCTGTTAAAATTAGACACTGATTGCCTCGATTTCTCCAGTTGGGCTAAAAGCAGACTGCACATAGCCCATCCAGCTCAGCGCTAAAACGTGGCTACATATATGTCATATCATGAAATGACACTGACATCTTAGTAGATATTATTGACACCGCAAACATGATGGTATATCAACCATCTCCTGCGCTACCTGAACAAAAACTACAATGAATCAGATTTGACTATGAGTGGGCTACAAATATCCGGTCTGACTACGAGCTAAATCTCGGCTATAAACAGGCTTCGCATAGAACATATCAAAGAAATGAAATCACACATTGTAAATGCTTTTCACTTTGCTTACGTGATGGAATATCATACATCTCACAAGTTATTTTGCCAAAACAATGACATGTATCCAAATTCAAGGTTTTTGGGCTAGAAGGGGGTCACACATAGCCGGACTATATCGGGTCTATAGTTAACCGAGACGGTGAAATGACGGCTATTGCTTGCTGGGTAAAGATCTGTGTGAAATTTAGTATCTAATGAATGCTTATTAGTAATATTTAAAAAGATACTAGTCACTATTGGAAAAATCACTAGTCATTAATTAATAGATTATATCAAAAACAGAATAACATCTGATTCCTGTTCTTTTGGAGATATCTACAACCTCATAAAGAACTAGTGAGAATGTATTTGGAGATATCTTAATTCAAACAGATCATTACATAAACATGAGTACCTCTCAACCATCCAATCAGAGTCAGAGTAATATAATACATTAATATACTGAATGAAAGTGATTGTTAATTAGGTCTAACTGGCTGTGTATGTTAGTTTGTCTTGCTAATTGGTTACCAGGAAAACTTTGGGTGAAAATAGGAAATATAATAATTCTCTTTTAAGAACTTTGAGGTAAACATATGCAAATCCCTACCTTTTTTTCCTGTGTAGTGTACCGTTTCTTTTTTTCTTTTTCTTGCGGCTATATTTATTATTATGTTTATTTTTAAATACTCAGTTTTGTATATTATCATGAAATAGTGTTACAGTAATACAAAAGTAATACACCTTATTTTCCTTGTGTTTTTATTTAGTAGTAATAATAATAATAATAATAATAATATCTATAATTATTATTTTTCATATTGATAAATAAAAACAACATTTCTGGCCAAATTGTGCAGCCCTACAAACAAGCATAGCTAACTTTTTTTGACAATTTTAGTAGTTAATGAATAAGTACTTTTTTTTAAAGATTTATTTATGGGATTTTTAAGCCTTTATTTGTACAGGACAGTGTAGAGTAGACTGGAAACCATCAGGTAAAGCAAGAGGGGAGTGGGATCGGCAAAGTACCACAAGCCAGGATTCGAACTCGGGTTGCCATGATTGCAAATGCGCTGTATTTCGGCGCACTAACCGCGAGGCTATTGGTGCTGACATGAATAAGTACTTAATGGAAAAAATACTAGTATCTAAAAAAAGTAAGTAGCATGAAAATAGATACTAGTATGGCTTATAGATTAAATGTTAAAACGGCTTGCCATATACAGTATGGATGTGAAGATCAGGAAGAGCTGGATCAGCTGTAATACAGCACACTACACCACACACTGTATTGTTCAGATAATATCAGTGCACTTCTGTCAGTGTTATATCGTCACTAGTTTATGTTTGCAGTGTCAGTGTGAACGGATGAAATGAAATCTTGCCAGTAGAAGTTCCAGTCGTCGCTGTCCGTCACCTGGATCCATCCTCTCTTCTCAAAGTTATTGATCAGCACCGATTTCTCGATGTCCGTCACCCACTTCACCTTCCCAGCCATCACATCACACACACTCCTGAAACACACACATTCAGACACACGATCACATATCTGCTGTTTCTTCAGGAGGACCTCCGTCTCACAGATGAACATAACATCCACTGATCCACATGATCACCTGTGTTTGACTGATTTACACATAGTTTCATGATAATAAACATCTCAGGAACAGTTCTGGATTGATGTCCACCGAATAATGCATGCAGGGTATAATATTTCACATACAAACACTTATTGCTATTATTGCAGTTTGTTTTTTCATGTTTTATCCGCAAACACGTGATCATATGATCATTCAGTGATGTGTCTGATAATACAGTAGAGATGTACAGTGTGTGTCAGCACACATGAATGAATGAATGAATGTTAACGCTAATTACTGATCATCTGTACTCACAATCACAGCTTCATCCTGAACGCTGCTTTATTCAGATGATCTGACAGCATCACAACAACAGCAGCCCATAGCAACGCGCTTCACTTCCGCCTCACAGTGTCATTTCCGGAGACGCTGAACTTTTAGTCAAAAAGCGCCGCCTGCTGGATCTGTAGAGAAGAGCGCCTGACACTCAAGACATTTATCATGATTTTAAAGTTTCTGGACAGAAAACCACTCAGGGATTTTATTGATCCATCATGAATAAAACTCTTATGAATGTTTGGGGTGATGATGATCTTCTTTTGTCACACCCAATAAAATACACAAAGAAAACACTATTAAAGCCTTCGGGGCTCTCAAGTGTCACGCATTCACAGTGAGACACACGCATTTCAACCAGTTCACACGCTCTCACACCACACCTTGTGTTTCTCGCGCTGAGTAAGGCATAACTTGTCCCGCTATATAATGTTAATGGACGAGGCGCAGGTTTGCAGTGAGAGTTCATTGCTGTCTTGACAGTTAAATGTCACCTACCAGCAAATATCAGAAATTAGAATTAGTAGTTACAAAAAAGAATGTTTACTGTATTAGTCATCCTGCAATAAAAAACTAGATAAAAAGTTTGTCAAGAGAAACTTTAAGTTGGCTTGAGAAAGCAGGACCAGAAAGTTTAAAACTTTTAAGAAGTTTAAAAAAGTTTTAAGTTTGATGGTTTTCAGTCTGAAATAGTTTGAAGTTTAAAGTAATTTTAAAAGGTTAAAGTTTGAATGTTTTGAAGGGAATGCAGTCTGTAAGAGATAATAGATAAATATATAGGTAGATAGCATGTTCCTAACATGTTTTTAGCATGATTAACAAGTTGCTAGTATGTTTTTAACATGATTCACGTTGCTAGCATGTTTCTAACATGTTTCTAACATGATTAAGTTGCTAACATGTTTTTAGCATGATAAACATGTTGCTAGCATGTTTCTAAAATGTTTAACACGTTGCTACCATGTTTTTAGCATGATTAACAGTTGTTAGTATGTTTTTAATATTATTAGCAT